>NC_134931.1:18711307-19013932 GCF_051020765.1 Lasioglossum baleicum
CCGATTCAATTGAACGAATAAAATGTTACATCGGGAATATCAGAAGGATTAACGAATCTACAAGAAATATATTCGCAAAAGTTGATAATTACTGGAAAATGACTCGTGAAAAAATACTTCTGATTTGATCAGATCTCGTGATTAGGAGCATAATCACACGTAAAGTTTTCGTCACGGACGGAGAAGTTCCAGGACCTTTCCCGCTTTCACTCTCCTTTCTAGGACTCGAAGCGGCGTGGAGAGGGTTAATTGAAACACAACAAGCTCGTCGGTCGGTTCTTTTAAACAATGAAGGCGTTTTAGGCGACATTGTGCTAAGGCACGTAATCTTCGGGGGTTTCTCGAGAAGTGACGCTGGTCGGAGCGAGGTAAGGTGGGCTGACTGTGGGAGGGGTGGCAAGAGGGTCGAAGAAGACACCAGCCACGGGCACAGAATCGTCGATGGAAGGGTGAAGGTTGGGAACGGTAAAAGGGGAGGGTGAAAGGGCTCCTTAGCGGAGATCTTAGGCAAATCCAGCGTGAAATCGCATCAGGACATCCCCTTGCCAAAACCACCACTTACTCGTACCATCCTCGCTTGGTATCCGTGCTATCCGCCTAGGAAAATTCTTATTGCCATCCCTTTTTGACCATATCGGAGGAATTTCATGTAGCACGCTGTGTGTTACGGAAATACGTCAGCTATCTTCAGGTTGTCGTTGTGTGCCAGAGTGCCAGCATACTTGTGAACACATCAAAGCAATCGCACGACTTATCCAGACATTATTATCGACGTGTTTTTCATCTGTACAAAATGAAAATGGAGAACATGGTCTGGGGGAACTAATTTTCTTATAACTTTCGAATTTTTAATTTTCAATTTTTAGCATTTAATATTGAAAGGGAATGTATTTCTCCGAACACGTAATTTCTTTCTTTTGCATAGGCAATATATTTCTTAATATTAACAGCGAATGTTACCACGTGTTTATCGTCACCCCAGAAATGTACACGACAATTGTTATCAATTGTCGCGTAATTCTTGGATCGAAGGATGAATAATTGACATTACAAGTAAAATATAATGATAATAAGGTATGGAGAATGAATATGTCAGGTAACAATGAGTGAAATCCTAGGACATTTCATACAGAAAGGTATAATTTTATGAGACTACTATTGTACAAATCCAATGAAATTTCAATTTAATTCGAATTATACTCGAAGCTGATTACGCACAGCCATTTAATCGGTCCTACGGTGGGAGAAAAGAAAAAGTACAAAGATATATAACATTGTCGTTTCATCACGTTCTATAAATTCGTGTGAACTGCTCGCGAGCACACAAACGCGCCTAATTGTCCCGTTTCCGTTAACTCATAATCCACACGTGGAACACATTAACACAATCTCGCGCGATTGTGCCGTGCACTAAAAAGGATTTATTTTTCGAGCGATTACTACGATAACACCGTGTTGCATCTGCGAGCGTAGCTTATTCTCTGCTCATCATTTATCCGCTGTTATCTCGCGCGATTTTCCACCGTGTGAGAGCGAACAAAACGTTTTCTATACAATCTTGTATCGCCACGACGAAGGTGACGTTTGACGACTTGACAGGCCGCGAGTCGACAATTATTCAAAGCGAACACCGTCGTCTTCTTTGCCTCTCGCGGAACCACTGTCAAGCTCACGGGGCTCTCTTAATCAAAACGCGAGGAGAAAAGACATTAAAGGCCGCGGAGAGGCTCGTATCTCGCCTCGAAATAAAGTTCTAGTCGGCCAGGGAAGATAAGGCTCCCCCTCGGCGCTACTTTCTTTCTTTCTTTCTTCCTTACACTCTTATGGGATCGCTGTCTAAACGCACTCTATTATTACAATACAGTCACGGCGTCGCGTGTGATTTCTTCTCCCGCGGAAGATTATGTCGGATCCTATGAAACGGGGAAATGTTTCTGGCGTCAGATAAACCTTAACGGATCGCGGCGAGGGTTTAACGCGCGGCTTACCAGCACGAAAACATCATTCCCTCTCGCCGCGCAAATCATTTTTAACACCCACGGCAACGAAACGTTTTTCTTCTTGCGCGGAGCCTTCGAGTTCGTTGACTGATTGGCCCAGAATAATTGCACTGTGGATCTTTGTGTGAAATAAAAATGTTTTGTAACGTTTGCGGGCGGCAGGAGTTAAATAAATATTCATTCCATCCCTTAATCGATTTTTTACATCGAAAGCATGGTAATAATATTCATAAATTTTCTAACTTTTACTGACGCATATAGAAAGTTTTCATTAAAAAGTTTTGCAACGGTTGTGAGCAGTAGTAGATAAATAAACATTCATTTCATCCCTTAATCGATTTTGTACATTGAAAGCATCATAATAATATTCTTAGATTTTCTAACTTTTTACTGTTTTATATCTTACCCAGCAAATTTCTTCATAAATGCATATAAAAATGTTTAACAACGGTTGTGGGCAGCAGGAGTTAAATAAACATTCATTCCATCCCTTAATCGATTTTTTACATCGAAAGCATGGTAATAATATTCATAAATTTTCTAACTTTTTACTGATTCATATAAAAAGTTCTTATTAAAAAGTTTTGCAACGGTTGTGGGCAATAGGAGTTAAATAAACATTCATTTCATCCCTTAATCGATTTTTGACATTGAAACCATCATAATAATATTCTTAAATTTGTATAATTTGTTACACGCATAAAATAAATGCATGAAGTCTGAAATTTAGCAATAATTCACGTCAGCGATCGAAATTGTTGTGGAACTTCTGAATACTAGAACAAATTTTAACTTTTTAGTTACGGTTCCATTAATTAAATTACTTTGATTTTGCGAGGATTTTCGCAGTAGATATTCGATATTTGAAGTGTGAAAGATTAATTTCAGAAAATTAATTAAATGGATTTAAATGAACGTTCCCTTGTTGAAGTTTCTGGGAAGGTCTAAATTAAACAGAAATTTGATTACATTCTATTAGACTCGGCTTTTTACGACGTCGTACTGAGTTCTAAACAAATTTGTTTAGTTACATTGATATCCGTTCGCAAACAATTGTATGAATGCAACTGAGCAAAGAAACAAATAGAAACAGGCCAGATAAGCTTACTGTTTTGCTCATATGTTTAAGAACGTATTGTCAAGTCATAAAATATTTATTAGCTTTTCTGTGCGGTAGAACTATCACTTTAATTATCCTATTCTCAGACAAAGGAGCACGTGTCAAGTGTCTATACACACACACAGTTGCTCACGAAAGGGCTTTTTTTTAAAATTGGTGACCAAACGAGCTAACTTTTTTAGCAACTAGAAGCATTGATTTAAAAAATTGCAATTAGTAGAAATTATGAAAAAATCACGTTTTAAACCTTTTTTGAAATCGATGAAAATTGAAAATCTGCGTTTGTAGATCTGTGTTAGTTATACACATGTTGAAAATTCGATTTCGGAAAATTTACAGCACTCATTGATGAAAATAATATTGAAGCTGCTTCGCGAGGCTCAGGGTTCACTCCACACCTTCGTCCATTCTTTGGCGCAGTGTCTGAGAGAGAAGACTAATTTCGAAAAATTTGTCACACGGTGGACACTCGACAGATTAATTGAAATAATATTGCAGCAACATCGTTAAGCCAGGACACGAGCCTACGCGTCGAATGGGACGCGGTCATCGACGTTCTAGTAAGCCGCGCTCTCGCGAGCATCGTCTTCGACTTGGGCAGGAACTCGAACTAGATCTCTACGTGAATACATCCAGGTGAATACATAATGTGTAATCCTCGGGGTATGCGGACTCGGCGTCTTAAGCTAATCTTGTTAGGCGTTCTAAGCCTTCGGCTGACCCCGCGTAGCGGGCTTTTAATCCCTTAACACGGCTACGCGCACGAAGATTTTGCATAAGAAAGAAATAGGATTGTCCTACCCCTCTTCGAAGGTGACGAGCCATTTTCCGTCTTCTTTTGCACACGGGGAAAGCGATTCCTAACGGATTGATGCTCCGTTGCGCTTGCTACCTTCACCTGAGAATCGGTGAATCATTTTGAAAAAACGTGCCAACGGTCCTTACGCTTTCACGCTTCGCTCCTGAAGACTCTTTCGTATCTTGCGAACGAATAATGGGAAAAGTAATTCAAGCTCTTTCGGGTAGCTTCTACTGGTTCGATGGTGCAATAAATGGTGGTTCAGAGAAAAATTGGTGTGTGGTGAGAATGAGAAAAAAATGAGAATAAGGGAGAGGCAGAATGTATGAAATAAATTTGGTTGAACGAAATAAAGAAATCAGTGTGCATGATCGAGCGTTTTGTTTGGAAAAATTGTCATCGTGCGTGTTATATCTGGTTCGTTTATAAACATAGATAATTCTATTCACTGCTTGAACAATTGCTTGAATGTTTAGAGGTTGGTACCCCCTAATTGTGGTGTTTATGGAACTTTAGGGTAGTTTTTTAAAAAGGTAACAGCTGCTGGTTTGTCAGTGTTCATTTAAAGAACAAAATTATTGTTTTTATTGAAGTAACAGCTGCTGGTTTTTATTTATGAATTTTAATTATTACACAGTTGTAGTTAAATAATTGATTGAATCCATATTACACGAATTTCAGAGTATCGTTACATGTTTATGTGAAAAATATCTTTAAAAACATTGTTATACTAAAATATAATATTTGTAATTTAATATTGAATATTCTGTTGAGCTTTAGCAATTCGTAAGTAGGTCTTCTCTAATTACTTTTCACACATTTGCAATCTGTAAGTATGTACCACATTATAATTAAATCAACCCATTTTCCACTGAAATATAGACGCACTTTAATTATTTATAATTTCGGCTATAAATAATCACGTATCGTGGATTTGGTTTTAACTTTGACACAGTTTCGCATCAAGATTATTAATGTAGCTATTACATGAATGATATATGAGGGTTAATTCGGGTACCGATAAGCTCTGCAGTAAAAATATTAATAATGTAATGAATCGGGATGTAACAGACTGTAGAATATCAAAAATAATAGAATAAATTTAATGCACACAACTCGACTTATTTCATTTTTGCAGACAAACGATTCCATTATTGTAGTAATAAAAAAAATATATAAAAAAGAACTTTTTTAAAAACCACGCTTATATTAACATGCACTAAAGAGGAGAAAATAATTTTTTTAGGCATTAGTGACTATAAATAAAAGCGTGGAGCACTGAAGTATACTGACGTAATCTTCGTGGGCGCTCCATGCTTTTATTTATAGTCACTAATGCCTAAAAAAATTATTTTCTCCTTTTTAGTGCATTTAAATGTAAGTGTGGTTTTCAAAAAGTTTTTTTATATATTTTTTTATTTTCTACGTTATAGTCTTTTTTAAATGGAACGCACGATATAGTAATACTGGTATGAAATAGTAAGATATATAGAAACGCAAGATGTTTATAAGATACTCCGAGAGATGACGTCTCTTGATGGAACACCACACTGACTGAGCTCCTTCGGTGCGAAATGGGTGAGTAGAGTGGGGATGAGTCGGAGTGGGAACGCGTAGTGGAGTAGGGAGCGCTGGCGCGCGGAGTGGGGATCGCTGAACGCGATGACATACTACCGAGCGTCGCGCGACGAGGTGTGACGGTTAATATTAATATTTTTCTCTCCTGAACGCACAGTTTTTTTTTTAAATTTGATTTTAATATTGCATTGTCATTCAGTTCTGAGCTATGTTTAAAGTTTCAAGTCTCTAGCTCGTCGGGAAGTGGTTTAAAATTCGATTACAAGATTTGACGCATACAACAACGACAACTCGGCAAGCTAATATAAGCGTAGTAACAAAAACGTTCATTTGTATTCCTATATCTTCACTAATGGTTAAATATGTGTGGAAATGTATAGTGAGAATGAGAAGGAAAAATAACGAGTGACAGGCAAAATGTATGAACTGAATTTTGTTGAACGAAATAAAGAAATGAGTGTTTTGTTCAATACATTGTTCGTTTATAAACATTGATAATTCCATCGACTGCTTGAACAGAATATTAGTGACGTAGGAACGGATATTACGTGAAGAATATTTCAAAGATTTCGTTTGAAATCTCGAGTTCACTCGATAGGGAAATTATAATCTTATATTCGTTGGCGTGTTGTCTTAATAATTGCAGCATGCATACGTTCGCAGAGCCACTTTATACGATTGTTTCCGTCACATCGCGAATCAGATAATTATCGAGGAAAAACCGTGCTCAAATAATCCTGTTCGGCTGGCAGAACGGAAAGCCGCCGGCGCCGACAATATCGGATTTCACAGATCTGCATTTCAGACCGGGAAACGAACTTAAAATTTTCGAATAAAGTCAACAAACAAGCTGAGCGCGCAGTGCAGAAACGAGGAAACTCTTCGGGATTTCGCGCGGATCACAGGGCAAAGTTTGTTCCTTGTGCGCCGCGATGCGAAGAACGGCCAGTTAACAAATCCTATTAAAAATACATACATACAGTTGAAAGTCATCGACGTTGCAGCGCGCCGCTCCGCGTCGCCTTATTTCTATACTTATAAGAGTCTTACAACATTAAAGCCTTGGCCGCGGCTATTATGAATGTACAATGAAGCGCTGCTCGCGACTCCATCCCCCCCCTCCTAACCCCCACTCCGGGTGCGGAGAGATAATTAAAAAGGGAGAGAATTCGGGAATTCTGACCTCTGTCTTCGACTCTCGTGCCTCCTTTCTCGTCGCTTAATCTGCTTTAGAGTGCTCTTAGAAGCGCTCAGACGACTTCAAAAGAAATGATAGCCGCCGAAACTCACGTGAAAATCTGAAGGATGACTGGTCTGGTTGTCAATCAGAGAAAGAGTTACGTGCTTGTATCAATTTGTTACAAATGATCTTGTCTTTAACTGTGAATTAATTCACCTGAGGTGCTGTTTTTATGCTAACTTTTGTGAACTGACCTAAGATGTATTTATGATTGTATTATTATATTAATATATTATTAAATTATGTGTTATATATTGATTTATATACATATAATTCTCAAAATTGCATACAATGCATTTGATTTTGGCACGTAAATTTTCGAAGACGTGCAAACATTATTTTTCTAGGGAACAAGTAGACTGCCTTCATTATTAATTAGAATTAAGCATTGTGTCACTGCAACAATGGAATAATATTTTCAGTAAGATATTATTGGTTTCAGGAAATTTTTTATTTATGCTATTTATTTCGAAACCGTAACATGCTCGAGTCTTTTGGAAGAAAGAGTACGTCATTCGCTCGCAATTAGTGCAATCGATTACCTTACTCTGTGTTCGTAATACATAGAATTATTAGATCAATATCCTGCAATGCGACAATAATTAAGATTCTAAATTGGAATTAAAAGTTACAATCCAAGTTAAAATTACAAATTGATTTTGGCATTGTATTGTTTGGCACATTATCTGGCAAATCATAATCTGAAGACATCAGGAAACTAGAACTGGGAAGTGGGAATTGATCAAAGTGATGACTCCTCCAATTCTCCTGCATGCTATGAATCCTAGTAAGTGTGCTCGAATGTTTCACGACACAAATTAGGTTCTAAACCCGGTCAGAGAATAGTGTCATCCATATGTGACTGATGTGGAAGACGACGTGTTAACCCCATGCCTTAAAATGGCGTCTCAAACATGTAATTGGGCTTGTACGCCACAAGAAAAATTTGAATACATTCCTAATGTTTTAGCTATGTCCTTAGTGCGTCCTAGACAATTTCTTTGCAAAATGTCGAGACTTTATCTGACTTTAATGGTAAAAAAGAAAGAGGTGCAACTTTTTTGCCTGATGAAAATTAATATTTCTATTAACAATTAGTTATTAAAAAGCTTCGTAATGTACAGTTACTCGAATTAATATTCGGACGCTCTAAAAAAAACGATAACTTTTTTAATATTGTACTGTACGATTTGAACCTTTTTGGGAAGCTAGAGCAATTAGTTTACTACATGATGTGAAAAGAAATTTTTCCAAAAATTGCAATTAATCAGAATTGTAAAAAAAAAATACTAAAAGTTCCATTTTACAGGAATTGAAAGATGTAAGAATTCTTAGATACAGACCGAAAATCGTGAAAATCTGCAATTCTTACCATCTTTAAACGTTTGTAGCTCGTTGACGAAATTTTCAGAATATGTTTAATTAACACAGATCTGCAAAACGTGTTTTTCAGATTTTCAATGTAGGCCCACATAAAAAAGGTGTAAAATGCAACTTTTACTATTTTTTCTAAAACTCCGATCAATTGCAATTTTTGAAAAAATTTCTTTTCACATCCTGTAGTAAACTAATTGCTAAAAAAGTTCAAATCATATTAAGTTTACCAAGTAAAAGCTATATAAACTAGTTGTAAGTTAAGTTACTATTATGTATTGTTAAGAGGACTAATATGTAATATGTCGATATGTTCATGTATTGTTTATGCTACATAAACCATACTATGTTTAAAGCATTAAATAAATAATAATAATAATAGTACAGTATTAAAAAAGGTATCGTCTTTCTTAGAGCGTCCGCGAATATTAATTCGAGTAACTGTACCTATTTAGTATTACTTTCCAGCTTTTCGGTGGAAGCACTCCGTTATTACTATTTTTCAAGGGTTCCCGATAATCTGAGGAAAAAATGATCCAAATAAAAATTGAACAATATTTAAACACATCTACGAACTTCTATATACAAAATTTCGCAACAAAATTTTTTCGACAGAGGAAATAAAAATCAGTTTGATTTTCTAAATATTCAAATGCATTTTTTATTTCATAATGTTATAACTGGCGGTAAGACGAATTCAACGATCTACTATATTATGATTTTGAATCCATAAATAACACTAAAACAGTCTTTTAACCTGGAGCCTGGGAATATGATGAATTAATTTGCACTCACCGAATGAAACGTGTTGTAGGAAAGTGGAGGGAGCTGCTCTTCAGAAAATTTTTTGATATGAATAATCAATTGATCGCGAGGCTAGTGGGGGCAGTTTTGAACGATAAATCAGAATCGAGGCTCGGCTGGATACCGATCGGCCGTTCTGCTAATGCGAGCGGTCTGATCGATTCCGATCTGCGCGGCGTTTAGGCTCGGCTAACTCATCGGAGG
This sequence comes from Lasioglossum baleicum, assembly GCF_051020765.1. Classification (NCBI taxonomy): domain Eukaryota; kingdom Metazoa; phylum Arthropoda; class Insecta; order Hymenoptera; family Halictidae; genus Lasioglossum; species Lasioglossum baleicum. The sequence goes on from NC_134931.1 coordinate 18,720,427, forward strand.
TTCAAGAGTAAACTTTTCAGCCGTGATTACCGAAAGTACCAGAGGCACCCATCGATGACATCACCTGCCCTGCGTCGCGAGGCTGAAAGAGGAGAAAGATAAATCGAAAACAGGATGCAGAGGCGTGGATTTTCGCAGAGGCTAACGTGGAGGCAAACGCACACAAATCTACGCCAACCGGTGTGGTGGTGCACATACAGAGAGTATCGTGGCCGGAGATACGATGGAGAGAGGAAGAACGAAGGCGAGAGGGATCAGTGTATACCTACACGCATCGAGGTACACACGGGAGTTAATGCCACTCACACATCGTTGCCACCTTCGGGGATTATCCTGCAGGGATATTTTTGATCGTGCAATAATCCCTAATACGATTTACACAGCTCGTGCTCGCAGGGACGCACATATTATTCGCAGACGCCCATAACCATTTGCGACTCCGCACCTGACTGACACCCAGGACGCCACGTTCGCTCGGCAAGAATTTTAATTAACTAATATCCCGGTCGAATTGGTTTTCTTAACGATTATTATTTATTCCTCACGGGGTCCATGCTGTACGCGAATTGTAATTCGTTCGGTTGCAAATATGTTTCATTCTTAATGATTCTGTTGCGACCGATTTACAAACGCAGGTAACTACGGTTAAATGTAATAACTGCTACCTCCGAAAATAATTGTTCGATCAAATAAGTCAAGTGTCTATCATTTTAATTATTCACATTCTTAATGTGAAATATATGTATTTTCGTCTACGATAAAGACAAGTGCGACGATAAATCTCGGCTTATACATACAGGGTGTTCCAAAATTCCATCAACAGCCGGAAATGGGAGGTTCCTGAGATCATTCGAAGCAACATTTTCCTTAAAAATGTTATCCGCGACTTTGTTTAGGAGTTATTAACGAAAAACACGGACCAATCAGAGCGCGGCCTAGACGCGAGATGGCCCGGCGCGCCAAGTATACCCTTAGTATACCCTGATCTTCGGATGACCTTGAAGTATCATTTAAAAAAATGAAGGTGGCCTTGGCAATAATTAAAATCAAAATTTTCGAACTTTTTTTATTTCAATGTAAGTATAGCCAAATCGACAACTGATCGATAATCGTTTAAAATATTTTTTTGTTAGATTGTCGCAAGCATTCAATTTCAAAATCGTGAAAAGTGTTACGTGGGACACTCCGTATATGCTCACATGAAAAAGGTCGTAAAAAGCGACTTTCAGTGTTTTCTCTAGACTAGTTGCAATTGCTCCGAAATTTCTTTCCACATCATGTAGTAGTGAATTGTTCTAACTTCTCAAAAGTTCTAAGATGTATAGTACGATATTTAAAAAATGGTCTTATTAAGAGTCTTAATAAAATTGTCTTATTAAGGTCGTAAAAAGCGACTTTCAGTGTTTCCTCTGGACTGGTTGCAGTTTTTCCGATATTTCTTCCCACATCATGTAATGGTGAATTGTTCTAACTTCTCAAAAAGTTCCAAGATGTATAGTACGATATTTAAAAAATTGTCTTATTAAGAGTCTTAATAAAATTGTCTTATTAAGGTCGTAAAAAGCGACTTTCAGTGTTTCCTCTGGACTGGTTGCAGTTTTTCCGATATTTCTTCCCACATCATGTAATGGTGAATTGTTCTAACTTCTCAAAAAGTTCCAAGATGTATAGTACGATATTTAAAAAATTGTCTTATTAAGAGTCTTAATAAAATTGTCTTATTAAGGTCGTAAAAAGCGACTTTCAGTGTTTCCTCTGGACTGGTTGCAGTTTTTCCGATATTTCTTCCCACATCATGTAGTAGTGAATTGTTCTAACTTCTCAAAAGTTCTAAGATGTATAGTACGATATTTAAAAGACTGTCTTATTAAGAGTGTGCGGATATTAATGGGAGTATAGGCGAACGCAGCGTGAGGCAGTCTAAATCCCGAGGAGAACGGAGCGACACCCCGTCAGTTAGGGCCCAGGAGTTAGGGGATCGCGGATCGATGTGCAGCCGGAGGCATCGATTAAAACATAACGGCTAATCGGACGGCAATGCGGCGAAGCCAGCCGGTGCTCAACAGTTGTTAGCTGCCCGGATAAAGATAAGTGTCGACCCTGGTTCTTCTGCGTCTCCTTCTTCGTCTTGTTCCTCTTCTCGGGGGAACTCGGCACGAAGATTAAGCCGGCAGCCGTGACCGGTGACCCGTAAAGATAGCCGGCTCGTATATTCGAAAAGCCGTCGATCGGTGCATCAACGTTGACGCGTCTGGTAAGCCTACACTTTTTTATCAACCCTTTTCGCGCGTCGCGTTGCGTCGTCCCATTGTCGGCTTTCAGGTTCAGACCGAGACCGAGGCGTCGTTCGTTGCACTTTGAGCCGAATACATCTGCGCCAAGATTCGCGCACGCCGCTGCAACGAAACGCGTTATCTCGGAACGAGAGACCGTAAAAGAAAAAAGGAAGGTGCTACGCCGGGGTTTAATGAACACGATGATTTATGCACCCCGCCGCGCCGGTTTATCGGTCGCCCTCGCTCGCGCCGATTCGCGAAATGTTCGCGCGCGCGCTCCCGTTCCGCAACGATCGTTGACTTTTCGCTTCGGAAAGTAAGTAACAATAACAAGAGGTCTATCGATTTGTATGCACGGATTAATACAGTGAAGCCTAGACCCGTCATCCTGAAAAACTGCATCGAACCGACGTATGATACCAACACTGTTCCCGTCTGCTACGTCGCACAGTGGCGCAATTGGCCGGAAACGTGGGAAAAAAACTATTTTGGCGTTATCTATGGGCTCACGGTGATGATATAGTAGGTCGTTGAATTGGTCTTAACGTCAGCTGTAATATTATGAAAACATAAATGCATTATAATATTTAAATAATCAAAATAATCTTTATTTTCTACTGGATAAAATTTAAAGTAAATTTTTTTCTTCTAAATTTTATATATAGCAGTTTGTAGATGTTTAAATATTGTTCAACTTTCGTTGGGAACATTTCTTCCCCAGATTATTGTGTCACGAAACTTTTAATGGGTAATTGTTAATATAAATATTAAATTTTCATCAGGAAACACATTGCATTAAAAGGTATTTCTAAAATAGTGCAAACACGTTGCAACTTTTTCTTTTTTAGCATTAAAGTTGGATAACGTCTCGACATTTTGCAAAAAAATTGTCCTGGGCGCATCTGAGAACATAACTAAAAGTTTAGGAATGTATACAAATTTTATTATTCTTTCAAGGTGACAGGAAAATTCAGTGGAACTAAATATTACAATATTTTCTAAATACTACGATATGTAATCCTTCACTTACCACTAGACGAACAAGCCATGATAATTTGGTTGGTACATATTGTCGCGTATTTATCAAAATATATTTATTAAAACCCAATAGCAATGACCAATTTTGAACTCCTGTGACACCAAACATTGTGACGCCTTTTAACATTTTTATTTTTCACGGATTCTACAAGAGCATATTCTTAACTATAATATAATTTACTGACGGATTATCATGAATTCTGGAATATTCATATTTCGAGTATCTGTCAGGTTATCAATATAATGAACGATGCAATGAGTCCAAATTTATGGTGGTACGGTCATTTTTTACAAAATTGCGCTGTAGGGGAGTCCACGGTACGACAAAAATCAATTTTCAAATACGGATCAAGAATTGTGTCACTCATATTGACCGACATAGCAGTCAACGTTTCAACAGTGAAATTTTAACGAAAGAGGAGATCTTTGAACATAGTGGACACAGCAGATCTTCGAACATAGGCACGGTTTTTAATCCCTGGGAATTGAATCTGTTTGATCTACGAATTGCTAGAACCACTTCAATAAATTTTACATTGAAAGGGGCTATTGTCGAATAGAAAGCTTGCTACACTGAACACTTATTGTTCTGTGAAATGTAAATATTCATTTGTAAAACATAGTATAATAAAATATTGAAACTGTCAAGGAAGAGCAGCTGAATTTATATAAAATGAAATATGATTTAATATCACATTGGAATACTATGATATAATTTACTAAAAAATCTTTGTAACTGCATATTTTGTAATGCAATTAAAAAAAAAGATTGTGTTCGCACCAAAATTTGCAACGTTAATGTCAATGCAGTAAAACAATAAATATGTTTCCATTTTTATAATTTTTATTATAAAATTCAGAATGAGGAAAAACTCTCTTGTCGAGTAAATATCAAGACAATCCTCCTCTGAGATTCCCGGTGTTTAATTAAAAGAAAATAGAGAATTTTTGAATAATTTATTGTCTTCCAGATAATAAAGAGACGAATCTGTGAACAATTTTTTTGAGATACGTACTTGCTGTTAGCCAGATTCTTGTCACTTCTAATTTGGTGGTATTGTTCGGACTCTGCTCTTCTCTTCTCTTTCTAAGAAGAAAAGCAGATCAAACAGGTGTATTGCTGATTGCCATTAAAATCTTTGTTTTATTAAATCAACATAAACTACTGTGATCAACAATTGCGTTCTTAGAGACTTCAATGGAAAAGATTGCATGTCTGCCTTTGTCCATTCACAATGAAATTATGCTAGTTTTTTGGTTTGTGCAATTCGCAATACTGTCAGGTTTGTCTTCGTGGAACCTCAAAATCATATTGGATGGCTAATAATAATTGTATTACATCGAAACTCCTTATTAAATTAAAATTGGCAAAATATCACAAACGCAGTAATAAAATAAAATAATGATAAAATGAACGCTTGTATTTTTTAAGTTATCGCGATTTCTTTTTGGTTTATAAAATATCCATTACATAATAAGATAATACTGTGCCGATGCACCTGGAAAAATTTCAATTGCTATGAAGAAAATTAATCACATAATGCGTTATATGAATAAATAATCAATAATTTATGAGTATCTGTACGAATGTTGTTAAAACAGTGCTTTTACGACGACAAAATATAAATGATTGACGAAATGTAAATACAGATATGAAATACGTATTTACATATGTTAAATATTATTTGCGCAATAAAATTGAAACTATTTTACAGAATAAAGCAAAGCATTTATAGGCTTTTTCGCAGGCTCGGTATCTGCTAGATTACCTGGTAGTGGTAAATTGTGTGTAATGATTTTTATTTAAAACCGTTTTTTACACGAGCACTCCAATGAACTGCCATTTATGTATCCCGCAAATCTGCTATGGGATTGAATTTTGCATTGCGAAAAGATTAAAATCGCCACTTTGTGATCGGTTTTACCGATTATACTTTGCCGTCGTAGTTCATTACGAAGTCAGGTGTTATTAAACTTCGCGGCAGGAAATAAAATGCGAATCATCCCTTATCATTTTAATGAACAGACTTACCAGACGTATTAGAATATTATTCAAAAATAACTAAAACTGTAACTTAAAACTGTAATCATTCTATATAAAACATTTTGCGAACCTGACAATTGAACAAAATTCCTTATTTTTATCACATTTATTTATATGAGCTCATAGTTCAACTTGTTACACATTGTGTGATTTAACTCAGCTAATTTGCAGACATATTCATTTATTATTGTACAAATATAAATTTCCGTGACTGTATATATTAAAAAAAAAGAAATGAAACAAGCGTTATTAAAAATTTCAGTAACACATTTAGCAAGTACATATGTATATTACAATACTGTAATTGGACTGTATAATATGTAATCGCTAGACTGCGGATCTTTATGAAAAATAAAATTTTTATACGTCAACTGCAATCTACAGGAGCTAAGTAAAAATTCATTTTGTTCATTAATAATTTTGATATTAAAGTCTGTTAAAGTCTTTTAATCCTTTTAATGTTTTGAATTACACCCACTGATTTTTTGTCATAAATGCATAAAATCCGCAATCTAGTGACTAATGACCTAAATATTGATGCGACCCTGATAAATAAACAATATATATCTCTAAGCCAATGGATTTTGAAAAATCCATCGTGTTTTAGACCATAAACGTACGCACACTCTCAAAGCATCCCTTCAGATTGCTCGAATTTGCAACACGCGCACCGGTTCAATAATTCCAATACCAGCTTATTCTCAAAATCATTACACCGCCGACCAAATCAATCGCACGGAGTACAACCGTTTCACCGTAGCCATTTACGTTTCATTCAATCATCGTGCGCTTTCTGAAAAAGGGTAAACGTCCGTCATTCTTACGTCGACGTGCAAATAGAGATATACCGTGCACATTTCGCGTCACGCTCATAATGTACACTCACAACATGTACCTGTATATCTCCCCGCTTGTGTGACGCACGCTCCTCTACATGTGTGCGTGCGCCCATGATTATTTTGTAACACAGATACACATACAAAGCGAGAGAGAGAGAGAGAGAGAGAGAAAGAGAGAGAGAGAGAGAGAGAGAGATAATCTACACGCACGTATACACAGGAGAGAACCTGCACACAGCATAACGGAAGTGCGCTTTTAATCCTTGAGCTAAAAATCAATAGCGTGGCCCCTCGATGGCTAAAACCTCCCCCGGGATAAGCTCGCGCTGGGACCGTAGTTAAATAAATCCTGGATCAAAGGATAAGTCCTACCTCCGCTCTCTTTTTTCATACACACACACACACACTTCCCCCGCCCCTCTCCTATATCCCATCCCACCCTACCTCCCGGAGTTCTAGCAGCCCCTTTCCCGTCTATTCCGCGCCACGGATTATTTCCAAGATCGTAAATTATGAATCTTAACCAGGTCGACCTAGGGAAATGATTTCCTTTTCCCTTTCTCTTCCCGGGTTCTCGTTCGGCCGACTGAGAGAACGCCATCCGACCGAGAGCTGGAAGATCGAGATTTGTGGCGGTCACCATTCGATGCAGTTAAGATCCTTCGAAAGGATTCGTTTATATTTTTTTTCTGCGGGACTCTTCTGCGATTCTTTCTCTCCTTTCACCCTGCTATTTTTCTTGTCTTCCGTTGGCTCCCTCCCCCCCCCACTCTTCTGTCTCTTTTTCTTTCCCACACACGTACACACAGGCACACGGTTTCCTTGGCAGGAGTTATATGCACGCGGGTATACATAGACACCCTGCGCACATCGTTTGTTCAGGCATGTCGTAGGACGAGGCTTAATCTCAGATTATTTCGTTCTGCCCCGAGGATCGAGGATTAACTCGGGGAAAGGACGACTTCTTTTCCGAACGATGATCTGCGAATTTATTACGGTTTTATACATTCGTCCCACGGCACAGGAAACGGGCTTGATTGATCTCGATCACGGCCGACGAAGACGCTTCTACGTACAGTCAAGGGCAAACAGATCCCAACAAAAACATCCTGTAAACAGAAGCCAAGCTCCTATGGCCGTAAAAAGTTACGAGATCAAACAAAATACGACCAAGTTCGTTAGCTTAGAAATACCTCTTGCAATACTGAAAAAAGCGTTCGTAAAAATTAGTTGAAAAGGACGCTATTTGATTTTTGAAGAGTTACATGGAGGGCTAAATTATTCGAACTTGGCCGCTACCTAACACCTTTTGTGGCCGTTGGTTTAAAAAATAACGGCATTCATGAGGTAAATCAACATTCATGACGTAAAATAAATTTAGAAAAAGAAATTGTTATTGTTGGAGGAAAGCGTGTAATTATATTCGTGATTTTAATCAGTCTACACATGGACGTCCGAAATGTCGCACAGTTTCATTAATTAAAGATGGTCAAATTAATTTTTTACGTGGTTTCAAGTCATCAGTACATACACAATAACATATGTTCAGAGAGTTCGTGTGACTTTCATCTATTATATTCTTCTGATATTTCATCAATAATTCGTGTGCAAACAAATGAGTTTATTTGAGAATTTAAAAGGGATAAACACACACAAAACACTCTTATTATAACGACGTACAATCCAAACTTACGTTTAAGGGGGTAGACTCGTTTTCCAGAACTGCAAGGGTGCGGGTTCTCATTTCTCGATAATACAAAGATGGGGTTTTTCAGTAGTAAAAACCGCTAGATAAAAGATCGATGTAGGCCGCGATCGCCCTCAAAACTTCTATTAGTAGCTATTATCATAAAGCTGGGACTGCTACATGCTTCCGAATAATGCAAATTACGCCTCGTAAACGTAAAAATAGGACTCTTTAGGACGATCGCGGCCTAGATTGATCTTTTATTTAGCGCTTCTGTCTACTGGAAACCCCCATCGTTACATTATCGAGAACTGAGAAGGCGCATCCCGCACTCTTGCAATCCTGCAAACGAGTCTACCCCCGAAACCTCGTTTAGCCAAGCCTAGATCCGTTTTGACCCAGGGTGAGAAACGTTGCACCTAAATTTTAATCTTTTAACTCACCAGTTCAAACTAGCTCTCTACATACGGCCAATAAGAATGTCAAGGTTGATTTTTAAAAAATAGATAAAAAAATGTACAATTTGAATGGCCAATAAAAAAATTTGTCACAATGAGTCTAGCCATAAACTCCAGCCTTGCGAGAGTTAATATGTCAAATATGCCAGCCATGTTTCCATATCCACATCCTTCTAGTGCACCAGCGATACCGGCACTCGACTAAAGTCGCAAGTCACGTACAAAGTAAGCTCAACTCGGTAAAAAAATGTTTTGCAATTCAGTTCGTTGGGCAGCAGTTAAAAACGAGAAGAACACGATTCTCCGTTATCCTGGCGAGCTCCTTCGACAGGACTCTGTTCGCGTTTGGAGGAACAGTGTAGCAGATGACTCTAGGACCACCGGTAGACTTTTAAGGATAAGCGAATCCTTAAGTCAGTAGGAAAGTATGAAAGAAAGTGAAAAGCTGCGGCGGCAGGTTGCTTGGTGTCCTATTTCCGTTGAAATCGAAGGGCTTTCCGTATCAGGGTTCTATAGACCGAACTTCTATGCTGGAAGGACCGCGCGGGAGAGCCTCAGGATCACGCTGATCCTAGATTTAGACAGAGTATAGGGGGTTTTATTATCAGGGAACCATGAGCGACGAAGGAAGCGTTCGCTCTGCTCCTGCCGGCAAGGATCCTTCGGCTATAGTCCTTCGCGGGAGAATTGACTGTGTCTCCATCAGCCCGAAGGACTCGTTTTTGATTTGTTAGCAATATTACAAGGCCATTTAGGTGTCGAGATTTCATGATTTATTCGAGTGTGGAAACAAATGAGTTCACTCAAGTATTCAAATATAAAAACATACATAGTTTTTATGGTAAACAATTATACTTTAAGCTTTCATTGTAATGAATAAAGGTTTTTGAATTTGTTAATGAAAAGAGTAGATTTTGTAATTTGGCTATTAATGCTTGACGCGATCTTCACTCCAATGGTCATAAATGAGTTTATTTGTGAATTTAAAAATGAAAATGACTTTTCTGTATCAATGAAAACTTGACAGGATCTTCATTGAGTGTAGATTGAAACAAATGAGTTCAAGAATTTCCAAGTAAAAATAATACTGCAGAAAAATTGCAGACTTTCAGAGATGAAAAAGTAAACATTTCAGCAACAACCCACGCAAAAATTTCAGTCATGTTTACGTCTGTTATAAGAATCTATCAAACTGTACACATTCACGTATTGAACTATCTCCGAATCAAAATAATCAGAAACAACAATGTTAGGCCCCCTAGTTGTGGTTCGCACTCTTCTCAATCATTTCCATTTATCTGTAGTGCGCGGCCGATAAGATTACATTATCATGGAATCTTCTAATGTAATAATCGTTCTACTGTACATATGTAGAACTGTGACGGGTACAAAAAGTGGGGTTTCAATCTCCCGTCAAGCTCGGGCATACGAGGATTAAAATGGAAGATAATACTGTTTGGAAACGTCTTGATTAACGTATTATTTATTTTAATCTTGTTACGCAGCGCGGAGCTTACTGTGCTATATTTCGATTCGTAATATGTACTCATTTTTCTCTAACATTCAGTCTTAAACATTTTTATTCTCGTCGCTCGGAAAGTATTTCAATTTTTGTCCCGTTAAAAATATGAAATTGTGTATTATAAGTGTTGCTATTCTGAAACTATAGGAACTTCCAAAACTGGAAAGAATAGTCTATTTATCTCTAGATATTGCAATAAATAATCTTGAAGAAAAATTACTGAAATCAAAAAGAATTACTGTACTCAATTACTGTACTTAAGTATTAGGTTACCCATAAAGTCATCAAAAACAACATAAAGACTCTATAAGATCACAAAACGTTTAAAAAAAAAATAGAATAAACAACACTTGTATTACAATGATTTCATTTTAACAAAGTAACGCAATTTATACATATACTTTTTTATGAATGGACCAAACGACTTCAATTTCTCTGTAAGGTTAGTAAATGACGTCTATTAAATAAGTTGAAAAAATGCATTTGGTCGGAATTGGGAAAACAATAGTAAAAATCAATTTTTACAACTCTTTTAGCTGGGCCAATAACGAAAATTTAAAAAATGTGTTTTGTCAACTGGTATAAATTGTACACGCTCTGAAAATTTAATTGCAATTGGTTAATTGGTTTACGAATTATAAATGATCAAAAATGGTAAAACTAGCCACTTTATGGTACACTACAAATTACCACTTTTGATCGTTTATAACTCGTAAACCAATTAACTAATTTCAATGAAATTTTCAGAGCGTATATAATTTATACCAATTGACCAGACACATCTTTTAAATTTTCGTTATTGGTCCAGTCCAATTTTTACTATTGTTTTCCACAATTCCGACCAAGTGCATTTTTTCAACATATTTTTTACACATCATTTACTAAACTAATTCTTCTAGCCTTACAGAGAAATTCTAGTCGTTTGGTCCATTCATAAAAAAAGTTGTTCTGATTTAAATTGTGTGGATTCAGTTGTGCTCCGTACTGTACATAAATAGCCTGTATGCATTCTATGCATTTATCACGAAAATGGGGAAGTATCATTTAAAACATGAGAAAGACTAGAGGAATTTAAAAATAAAATTTGTTTACTTTAGTACCTACTTTATCAGTATATTTAACTTATTCGATCGAAAGCAGAATGAACTGAAAATATTCGTAGACATTTATTGGAACGACACGAAAACATTGAATCTGAAGCCGACGCGACGATTTAGCGACAGCCGTGAATAGCACGCGCTAGGATTTCGTGGATTTATCTAGATTTAGAAGGAGTTTCACCACCAGGACTTTATGACACAGTTTCCTGTCCAACATCGCTTCGAAATCTGCGGCAACCACTTGCAAGGATCTTCGGAGATCCTCCGATATTCTGTAACCCTGATTCCACCACCGAGCTACATCCCCTTTGAATCGCCATCAGCCTCGTGTCCTTGGTGTATTCCTACACGTATTCGAATATAGCGTCGGGGATCCTTGCGTTTGTTGCCAGATGACGCCATCCCTGTCAGGTTTCCCGGTTTATCGCACGGGAATGTGGGTAAGGCTACCGTGTGACCTCCTTCTCCCAGGAGAACAGGAGCGATGGAGAAGGTTCGGAAGGAACCACCAGTTTGCCGAAGGTGCGAAAGGATCATCCGAGTTCTCGAAGGATGCTTTCAGAATATGTGCTCGAACGAAGAAATTTATTCAGTCATTTTTAGTCATTTTTATTCGATAATTTCCAGTGCAGCCGTTTTATGGTTTTATGAACTGTAGAATTAAAAATGTGAAGCTGATCCTTTGACTGGCTGTACTATATTTAGTGTTAACCGTTCATCTTTTGGCATTAAAAATTAACTTGCCAGAAAAGAAACCACCAGTTTATTAAAGGTGCAAAAGAACCTTCTAAATATGAAATAAAATTCATGTTACTTATTACATGACTATTATTAATTAAAATAATTTTATGTGGTTAGCTGAATATGTAAAAATTATTATTTGACATAATATTATAATATTCTCTTATTTTTGTTCATTCAAATTTTTATAATAGGAGTGGGACATTTTATTTTCGAATCAATTATTTGAATGAACGCAACAATAATCTAATAGTGTTCGAATTACAAATGCTTGTATTATGATTTTATTATTTTGTGTTTTAACGAACCTTTCAGTGCGAAAATTAACACCAATTTCCGATAAAGTGTATGTACTTAGAAAGTTTATTTTCCAGTGAATCAAATGCTTACCGCTTTGGAATTATGTTTGCATAGATTCGTTTATTTAGAGAGAAATATATAATAATCAATATCCTTAATCCCTTTCGCTGTTCTATTTCAATAGAATGATATTCCAACGTTACATTTTGATAACACCATATATCACGATATTCAATTACATAAATTAAGCGTGCTAATACATATTTCAAAGTGTTGCGAACTTATTATGTAGAGTATTGTAGAGCTTCATGCACTACTCCCTCAATTACCACTATTCCTTTATGAGCTGAACTAAATTTTCAATAAATTCGAAGATTTACTATTTATAATTCAATGTTAAAGCATTTCATACCATAGCAAACTAAATATTAAAAAAAAAAATGTGAATGTGAGTAGGCTGCAAATGTCTATACTAATTCCTATTTTTATAAATAATATTAAACTTAGTAAAGATGAAAAATATTTCATCAAATTCTGTGGAAGCAGAGTTAATTAGAATCTGAATTCTTATGTTAACAGTTTGATAAATCGAAAGAAATCTAAAACTATATTACATAAAATTCCTATTACCTGGAGATTGTTATGAGCTCCGAAAACAGATGATCAAATTTTCAAAGTAAAAATATATTTTAAAAAACATCAGATCTTACAACAAAGGAGAGCCACAATTAAAAAGCTGCGAGAGTCGCTTTGCAAGAAATATGAGAAAAGCGCGTTCACGTAATAGCTCCAACCGTCCTTCCGTTAAACCAGGATTAAATAATCACTAAGATTATACAATCTTAACGTTTTGCTTGCCAAAGGCGCTCCAAGGATTAGTAAGTCTGAGTCTTAAATGACGGGATTATGTAATCCAGAAGATTATTTAGAGCAGGATTAGGCGTATGATAGAAACAGTGTAATTAATTTAATATCAGTACGCACGGTTACATGTTTCTTTGGCAAAGTCGTGCAATAAATCAGAATTATCATCGACGAGAAGTTTCTAGAAAGAACTGGCACAATCAAATTCGATTCTCAACACATTAAAAACACCTCCATTGTATTTATGTTGTACGTTGTGGACACGTATTACAAACGATGCAATCGAATCCGACAAATGCATTAAAAGTACCTTCTATTTGTGTTACGTTGTTCAGTTTAATCTTTGTCTAATCAAGGTGCACGGTGGTGTACCAGCCAAGTTCTCGCACAACCTCCTTTTACACGAAACAAATTAGCCGTTTTTTAGAGGCTTACAACTCGGCACTGGAGGCAGATGGAGAGATGTAATTTCGTACACTTGTTAAATGCTATCGTGTCTCAATATTGACAAAACATTAATCCTCCAACATTGCTGGGTTCCGAGATATAGGACCTCAAAAATCGCTAAATTTGTCACTGACTGACTGACTGACAGATCATCAAAACCTTTTGGGTACTTCCCATTGACCTACAAGCTTGAAATTTGGTACATAGATCCACCATAACAAACACTCAAAGGAATAATTACCAAAGTTTGAAATTTTACACCTTAAAGGGCTTGTATTGAAAAAATGTATTACGAAATAGGCAGTAAAACGAACGTGCATTTATTAATTTACTTAATGTCCACCTTAAAGATAAAAAATGTTTAGGATTTAATGAATTAGGGATAAAGTAATAACTACTTGATAATTGATGAAATTTCAACAAAAATTGGTAAAATCCCAACAAAAACATCTTATAAACAGGATCCAAGTTCCCATGGCCGTAAAAAGTTGGGAGATCAAACAAAATACGGCCAAGTTCGTTAGCTTAGAAATACCTCTTACAATACTGAAAAAAGCGTTTGTAAAAATTAGTTTAAAAGGACGCTATTTAATTTTTAAAGAGTTGCATCGAGGGCTAAATTATTCAAACTTGGCCATTACTTTTTAAACCAATGGCCATAAAAGGTGTTAGGTAGCGGCCAAGTTTAAATAATTTAGCCCTCCATGTAACTCTTTAAAAACTGAATAGCGTTCTTTTAAACTAATTTTTATAAACGCTTTTTTCAGTATTGCAAGAGGTATTTCTAAGCTAACGAACTTGGCCGTATTTTGTTTGATCTCACAACTTTTTACGGCCATAGGACCTTGGCTCCTGTTTACAGGATGTTTTTGTTGGGTTGAAATATTAACAAAGTCAGTATTCTATTCGGTGTACAACAAAAATTCTTTCAGACTGTGGACTTTTATGCAAAATACAAATTGTTTACGTCATTTGTAAGAAACAGAGATAGAAATAGTACGATGCAAATAATACATATTTTTAATCCTTTTAATTTTGTCGCTGTTTTAAAATTCACTATTTTATACATTTTATGGATTTCATGAACTCTACAATAAGAAAAATGAGGAATATTTCCATTTATTCTCTGCTACTCGCAAGGGATGCAAAAAGTGCTTGTTTTGCATAAAGATCCGCAGTCCACTAGTAACTCATACGAATGATTGTTGCGACGCTAAATAACGAATATAAAAGAAGTCACAAACTCGAACAGAATTTTTAATAAAAAACGGAAGAGTTTACTTTGATGTATGACTGAAAAGCGAACGAATTCAGGACGGCAGGACAGGAGAGAGAAATGGCACAGATCAAGCTGCGCAGGAAGTAGCATCGAAGGATAGAGAAGAAGAGGACGGGGATACGGTTAGGTAGAAAGAGGGACAAATGGTGAGAATTGATAGGGTGCGTGGTTGGAGCACGTGCGTAAGGACAAGACATCCTGCGGTCCTGTGATCCTGGTCACTCGGGTACTACAAAAGCCCTTATTTGGGTCACCAGCTATTTCCAGAATCCAGGACACGCTCCGGGATACCTGCCCGCCCGTTCTGCTGCCCCATTCGCAAAAATAAGGCGACGGGTATCGGACAAAGGACCTCATTTACATATTTTTCGATTACGCAGGACTCTCGGCTCTCTATCGCTTGCTGTGCTCGCCCCCGCGAGAGGCTGAGCAACGACAGGACACTTCCTGCTGAAGTATGCGTGCCTAATACCAGGAACGTCTAGTAGGTCTACAAATTATGAACCATCGATCGATACCGGTACACACGGAAACGCGCGTGTGCGTTGCCAATCACGCTATAAATATGCGGTAATCGAGTGTATTCATTGAACATTCGAAATCGAGAGATTTTATGCTACTATAGTTGATGAATTAACACTTGAGCAGAATACACATATTTTGTTACCAAAGTGTATTGACGTTTTCAGCGCACTGGTTCGATCTGATGTTACTAACTAAGCAATTTTGCAAATTGCTGAAAACGTCAATATACTTTGTTAACAAATTGTCGATCGAGATAAAGGAAACAGTTATATTTTGTTAGAATTGTTTCTTTAATCATTTTAGTGGAGGAAGGATTAGTCGTATGCAAAACAATTCTAGTCTGTTCCAACCCTTCGTGCAGGCTCATAATTATTGGGCCGTGAATCCTTATGCAGAATAAAATTGTTCTGCATCAATCGCGGGATACAGGGACCCAGTCGAAACTGATTTCTT
The DNA here is from genome assembly GCF_051020765.1 of Lasioglossum baleicum. Classification (NCBI taxonomy): domain Eukaryota; kingdom Metazoa; phylum Arthropoda; class Insecta; order Hymenoptera; family Halictidae; genus Lasioglossum; species Lasioglossum baleicum. The sequence continues at coordinate 18,736,000 of NC_134931.1, forward strand.
TCATTAGTAATTTTAAATATGAATAAGTGCGATTTGAAATAGTAAAATTTTTTCAACATATTAAAATTTTAATGTTTATTTATTATTTTTTATCAATATAATATAATGTAATATAATTAGTAATGAACGAAACCAATTTTAAAATCGGCAGTCTAATAAATGATTATGATTTTTTCCACCTTTTTTATACTCATCTGGACATTCCTTAATGTAAATATTAGTCGAAATTTATCTTTTAGCGTAAATAATATTTATGAATGGCTGAACAACGAGCCCTTGCAAATAGAAAAGTTTCTATCCAATTTGCAAGAAAGAGGAATAAACTGTGTCCATTAATAATTTCAATAGATAACAACTTTCTTAAACTCTTGTAACATTTTCACAGTTCCACATTTTTACCCGTTCACCGCGGTCGCGGATGCATAAAATCCGTGATATAACAAACATAAGTACAAACATAAATTTAAACATAAATCTCCACTTACGGCGAAGAAAGAAGCTTTAATTGTGAAGTAACATTTATTGCCTTGAGTGATTTCTGCGGTTACTTTTCTGGCAACCCTCGCCGACACGCGACATCTTGAATGCGGGAAAGAGGGTGGAAAGGTAAAAAAAGGTATAGAGTGACCCTTGAGCATTAGGATCACAGAACATGGACTGAAGGACGCGCGTACCTACCTACGTTCCAGAGACGACGGTACACCTGGAAGCCAGAAAATCCACGAGGATCAGGCCCTCATATCTTGCGATGTCGCAACTAGCTAGAGTCTACTGTCGTCTCTCCTGCGAGCCTGATGTCTGTGTCCGCTCTTTATCCCAACTCTCGAATCGGAGATTACCCCAATCTCTATGAAATCCATCGGCAGTCGTAGACGTACTAGGGATCCTCTGGAAATTCTACTGTCCCTCGTAAAAACTCCGAATCCCCGGTCGTTTGTTTCTCTTTTTATACACCGCCGCTCGATGCAACAGGCTAAGGACGTCTTCGGCGAAGGTGCACGCCAAGAAGGACCTCCACGTGGCTGTGTTCTAGTATCCTCAACCGCGTTCTGCTATCCTGAGACGAGAAACTCGTCCCAACAATTTGTCCAGAGGCTCCTTAGCCTGAGCCACCAGCCATCAGATTTGATAGGCACAATTTTACACTAGTTTTAAATGACGCTAATTCATGAATGAATTAATGAATTATTTTATTTAATTTCATCTGTCCAACATTTTTTTATTTGAATATTTCGTCCAAGCTGGAAATATTTCACAATAACATCATTAAGATAAATTGGCTTTTCAGCAATCAGTGTGCTCTTAAAAATTCTTTGAACACATTAGCATGCCCCTAGTTAATGTCTCTCGTCAATATTTGTCTGCCTCCAATTAATATGTCTGACCAAACACTGCACCCTTAAAAAATGTTATTCTCATTAAAATAAGTGTTGTCACGAATTTTTTCGTTGTAAGAGCAGAAAATGTAATGTGCACCTTTGGAAAAATGTCTCATTCTTGAAGAGTTAAAAAATGCAATGTTTTCCTATTAATTTAACTTAAAAAGGTAGTTCCTCTATTTATTTTTTCAAGCTATGTTTTGCTGCTTATTAAATCATACAAATAACTTTAAATATACTTTGTCTTTTAATCATCTTAAAAAGTCAACAATTGTTTTCGAGTAATCTTCTTTTCAGCAATCTTCTGGAAAGAAGATTTATTATTCTATTACATTATAATTATGTAATATACAATAATAACTAGACTGCGGTGTTTATTCATTTCTGACATAAATGGGAACATCACAGTCAAACCAGTGAAGATATACATATATCGTGAATATATAAAAGTGTTTGTGATTAATCATTTCGGACTTGTTAAAATTGTTACGAAAAGAAATAAATGTGTATGTAGCTCCCATATGTTGTAATAAAGGCTGACAATTTTTAGTTTGCATTAAATTCCAAAGTCTACTGATAACGTCGATGAACGAGTCGCGAGAAACGATTCAACATTATTCTGTATTATTCTTGTCCACAAATCAACTTGGTTTGTGTTTTGTAACAGTTATTTGATATTGTGTAACAGTTGATCTTAAATAATGAAGAAGAAAATTTACAATTCATACCCCATTCACCATCGATCATAGATCATCATAGATCAAAGAATATTCCATCAATTAATCAAATTTCCCTGATAGATAAAGGGGGTCAAAAATTAATTTTCGAAAGACTAGGAGAAATAGTGATGAGGTAGTGAAAGTGTGACCCTTACACATAATAAATCCCAATAATAATTATATGTATTATGCATATATACGTAGATTATAAAAATCCCAATAACAATGTACAATAATAAATCCTAATATTGTTATAATGTTTAAAAAATGTATTATATTTTGTCGAAAAATTTTAGTGGAATATATCCACAATCCAGACACGATTCGTCTCAACGGAAATCACCTTGGAATAAACAGATGATCTCAAGCTCGTGGATCATTTTGATCTGTGTATCACAAGGCAAGACCGCTAACGTGTCCTCAGTAACGTAGCGCCGCGAAATGTACCAAGATCAGTAACATTTTCACGTGCCGTTTATTACTGTGTGTTTAAGATTACGTATTCCGATAATAAATCCATATGATCCACGGATTTATCATCGTAGTACGACTACGAGGTTTTAGACTCCCTAATCCCGAGATTCGTTTCAGGGACAAAACGGCTGGATTATACAAACCCCGGATCATTTAATCCTGGATTAAGATTATGGTCACGGGGTGGTGGGCCCTCGCGAATGCGTGATCGTATTTTTCTTTTGCGAGGAGAGGAACGTTCGTGATAAAGTCCATATGGAACTGCAGGAAATAGTGCGCCCAGGGAAGCTTCTCCGAAAACTAACGAGCTTTCATAAATATTATAGTTCCACTTCCACAAGGAGCCCCGATTAAATACTTTGAATCACACCGCGTGACCCCCATAATTGATCACATGCGGCAAATCACTTCAACTTTTTCTGTGAAGCTGGGATTAGTTTATCGGATGATGTGCAATGGAAATATTGGGAATATCCGGCTGGAATTGCGACAAAAATATTAGAGGTTGATTTTTACTACTTTTTTAATCTGGTAATAGAAATTATATCGAGATTGGTTTGAATTTTTCGACATTCTGAACATTTCATCGAGATTATAGAGTCACAAACGATCAAAGATGACGACAACTTTACAATTTTCACAACCTAACATCAAGCACCCGACTGTCAATTTGAATGGAATTTATATAGAACATGTCGCAAATAATTTATTTATCCCAAAGAACGTCTGCTAGCAGTCTTGCTTGCCACCCTCTAACAATCCTGCCAAGGGGCAATGCGTGTATCGCGCAAAAATGTTTGTAGGATATAGTTTGTTAAAAGTTATTCGACACGCAGTTATTCGATAACCAAGCTTCTCGCAATGCTTCTTTCAAAGTGTTATTTCTCGAATTTTCTGGGATATTTCAATCTAAAAGTTCAATCTTAAATAATTAAATGATCAATGCATGTCAACTTATTTCACGATATTCAGATTGGAGTAAAGTTTTCTACGAAATCTCACGAACATCGTCCGACAACCACGCTCGTCAGCAATAAACTATCACGGACTTGCCCAAAACATCGTTTAGATTTTCTCCACACCGGCATGAGCGCATTCCCGGGAGGCATGTCAACTTGCCTACCGAGACGAGTGTACATTACGATTTCCGTCCCCGACTAAATCATTGATCAAACATCTCCAGAAGTCCTCATCACAGCAGAGAGACTCCTTTCGGTGTCTCGGCGTTCTCCCGCGCAGCCAGCGAAGCCGAAAACCGCGGCTAGCGGGGAGCAAATAAACACAGAGAATCCGGGAAACCATCGCACTCGGTCGCTCGATGTCATCCTCCAAGCCTCTGATCGTCGACAATTCCGCGTCTCTTTCGCGCCGTCCAATATTTCCATTGAAACCGATGCGGCTGGTTCTCTCGCGGGTTCTGGCGCGCCCGCGCGCCTCGACCCCAACAGACACAAAGAGGATATATCTTTCGAATCGTTCGTAGAATTCCCGTCGTATCAGAACGGGATGTAAAGCTTCCTGGGGGATGAGCCGCTTAGCCTCTAAACCTTGTGTGCTCTGCCATAGTCCTCTCCCCTCCCGGCGATCACCCTTGATCCACCCCCACCGTCGTTTCTCTCTCTCTCTACGCCACCCTTTTCTGCGGACCATCATCCTCGTCGGTGATAAGTGTGCACGTTGGTACGTGTGCGCGCATACAACCACGATGCACCGCGGCCAGCAAACGTATATATACCGCCCTACACGGGGATTATCCGGGTTCTATATTCGTGAGGATTATCTTTGGCCGTTGCATCGATGTATGCACGCGAGCGCGCAGCCTGGCTTTGTGTGCGTGTAGCCAAATCCTTTGGCGCCTGGTTCTCTCTTCCCCTGGTATCCTGACGCGCGCGCGCGCACACACATACACACACCGTCGCACGTTCGAGCCTCTTTACCGGTGTGGATGCGTCCTATGTTGCGGATCCACGGGTCTAGATATATGTGTTAGCCACCCACACTTCAGTCATTCGGTTTGACCGGACTCCATGTGCGATCTCTCCTTCTCTCTCTCTATCTATCTATCTCTCTCTCTCTCGCGCTCTGTGTTCGTGTTGGAGGATACGCAGCGCGATCCACGGAAACGCGCGAGCGCACCATCCGTGAAGAGGTGTGTGTAGACGCGCATATAGTCGAACCTAGGATTAATCCGGGATTATTGGTCGAGTGTGCGCCGCTCGCCGTCTAAATCGGAAATCCAACGCACACAACTCAGCTAATCCTAACCTCTTCCCCCCGCGCTACCCGTGTTCCACTCTTGGCGTACCTTGTGCATTTCACGACATTCGGTGTATTTATCTGCACCGTGCTGCCCAACCCCACCGCCCCCTATACATGCAGAATGCTTCTTTCGTTCTCGCGGAGATAAGGCCCCATTTTCGCGCGATTCTCCGGGTTAACGACACCGACCGATGAGCGACGCTTCAGGGATAGATGAAGGGAATTGGACAACAGCTTTCCGGGATTCTCATCGATCTTCTTCGCGGCTCAGATTCTTCAACCCCCTTTGAAACTTTGCTTCTGATCGACTGAACCGCTCAATGCAGTCAGAAAACTTGATTACTGGACAAAGGGAGTTGTTTATTCAACTGCAGGGTTTACAATAGGTCTAACGTTTACCTGGGTTTTCTAGTCATTCAACCCTTCTTTCTCCCCCGTCTCTTGTACTCCTCGACAAAATAATAACACACCTAGCACATATTTTTAAATTTCTTATATTTAAAGGTAGGAAATGTACACTCCGTTGTATCCTGTATATTACATACTATTTCCAAAGTAAACATGTAAAATCTTAGGATTGTATCGCGTACCATAGAAAAATTAGAGAAAGATATTGATTCTGGTGCTTGGATGGCAGCTAATCGTGGGACAGGTGGTGGAGGACCAGACCGTTTGATTTTTTCAAGTAGCTCGCATTTTTTCGAACAGTTCGACGATTTCAAGTAGCTCGGAAGAATCAAACGCTCAACTCGGCTCGAGCAACCGAATCAAGTTTACCTCTGCTCGTAAATAACGGGTACTCGCACACCCCTAATGCCTTGGCACTAAAATGACTGCCTTTTGCTCGCAAAGTATGACCGCAGAAGTTTGGTCTTAATCTGCTCGAACAGATTTTCCTGACTGGGTATGTCATAAGCAAAACTACGAATTGAGAAAGCGACTGAAAATTAATCTGACGAGGAACATTTTAGCAAAAGATGCAATCATAATTTAGTAGAAAACATAAGGAAGACATGAAAATATATCGTGAGTTAGTAGCAACTACAGTCCTCGACAAAATAATAAGACACCTAGCATATTTTTAAATTTCTTCTATTTAAAGGTAGTAAATGTACAGTCCGGTGTATCGTGTATATTACATAGTCTTTCCAAAGTAAACATGTAAAATCTTAGGATTGTACCGCGTACCATAGCGAAATTAGAGAAGGATATACATAAACACGGTCTGACATTAATTCGACAAAATTTAAATATAAGATTTTAATTTAAATATAAGAAATTTTTAAAAATATGCTAGGAGTCTTATTATTTCGTCGAGAACTGTAATTAAAATACCTAACCATCTACCCTATCTACTGCACACTTTATGCACTATTCTTTGGCTTGCGCTTCCCTTCTCTTTTGCAGCCTTAATCTTTCGGATTATGAGCATAGAAAAAAGCTGTAGTTCCTCAGACAGCATTGTATTAAAGCGAAAGGTCGAAGATCGTCGATTCTTTAGCTGAATCCAATTGCGAGGATTGAAAAGAGAATTGCATATAATAGTTGAGAATTGCAACAAACTGGAATGGTATAGAAATATATTTGATTTATTATTACACCTCCTCGTTTGGGTGATAAATGCATAAAATCCACTGGCTACTTAGAAATCGAGCATTGTTCCTCGTCGTATAGGAACAAACAATGAATGGGATCAATTGACGTACACCACTTTTGCATTAAACAGCTCAACTGTTGGCGCCTGGAGGCCTGATTGGAGCTCGACATGTCTGATCTTTTTTTCTCTCGTGAGTTTAGGGTTGCATCAACATACATCTGGTGATCGGATTCTTTACAATGTTACCTTTTGTACCTTGCATACAATTTTCTAAAACCCACCAAAATGCAGAGTTAACTGGGAATACAATTTCATGTCATGAGCCAATCATTGTATCCATTAATAATCGAAACAACATGCTCTTGCAATTTTTAATTCGTCAAAGTCTAAAGCGTAACATGCGCAGTCCAGTTACGACAGGAAAAGAAATAATTTCACTTTCATTGTGTAAAACACGAGATCGTGATCGTCACACATGCGTGATGCTGCTAGCGAACGCGCGTCAGCGTTTTATACGATAATGTGCGTCAGAGTTTTCAGATAAATCATTCCGGTTTTCGTCTAGTACAAGGACGTATTACATGTTCATTAAAAAGGTTTAATGAATAAACGTGATTTTATTTGGTTATTGTAATCTACATTTATGAAACTGAACTTAAGACTTGAAATAAGTGAAAGTAGGAACGTCGAAACTTGAAATTTCTTATTCGCGTATTGGCTGGAAAACGTCGATAACCATCCCGTTTCTAAACTATAGTCGCAAATGTGTGCCACGTACAATGGACGCATTCAATGTCGTTAATCCCTACAGTAATTATACATTAATACGATCAATTCGTTCCACTTGTGAAAATTCTCCGCGGTGATTCCTATTCAAATTTCGAGCTCGAGACTCGCGAAGAGGATCGTTTCCGAAAGAAGAACTCCGAATAATTTGTTCCGAAGTAAGCAAGCGTGAAACGAGCCGTCTTTAACGACGCAGATGACATCACGAATCTACGCGTGTATTACATCGTATTAGGCATTTTCTAAGTGGATCTTGAAGTTTCACTATGTCCCTAATTAAAGATGAATGATGCCCGTCGCCGTGACAATTTGTCGGCCATAGTTTACGATACATCATTTATTAATCACTAAATGTAGAAGCTGCACAGACATTTGTTACTAAGCTGCGGATTTTACGTGGACATATTGAAAAGATTTAAGGACATCAGTGTACTACTATGGTAACTGAAAGACGAAAGAAATTTTTATTTCGCTCCCGCGTGTCTTGCAAACAATTTTTATTTTGCATAAAGATCCGTAGGGTATTTACCCTAAATGTTTTAACTGTTTCGCATCTGATCTACTTATTGTTATCATGAATGAATAAAATCTGTACAAGAAATGAATGCCATACAGTGGGTAACGAAAGTATTCGAACGCCGTTTAAAACAGAATAACTTTTTTATCATTGTACCAAACGACCTGACTTTTTATAATCAACTAGAAGTATTGGTTTATGAAATGATGTGCAGAAAAGATTTTCCAAAAATTATAATTTACAAGGTTACATGCAAAAATAGAAGAAGGATTTTTTAAAACTTTTTTTATTTGGGCGCTTAATGAAAATTTAAAATATATGTTTTGTAGATCCATGTTAGTTATACACATGCTGAAAATTTCATCAAAATTTGTTTACGATTAGCATATACACTGGTAGCCTATTAAAAAATCTTCTTTTACACAATAATCCCGAAGGAAATGATTGGATTTCGTTATTGAGAAAAACTTGGTGTTGCTATTGAAGGATTCTTTTAAAAAATCCTCACCCATGGCTTTTAACCATAGGTTGGCAACCATAGACTTTCAACAATTATGGAATAATCACCTGTAGGTAATGTGTTAATTGTTTCTTATCACGTTGTTCATTCTTCCCATAATTTAAGACTAACATACTATAGTATTTTAAACAATCCCCATCCCCTTGAAGGGTGAACAAACACAAAATCGGCCGTGTAGGTTGGTCATGAAGTAATAACCGCACGTGCAAAATGGTTCCCGTCGCAAGAAACGACGTTAGGAACGCTCGAGAGAGCCGATTGAAAATTTTTCCACGGCAAACAAAAGCATAAAGGATCAACACTCGGTTTCCAGCCCCGGAATAATCTGAATGGAGTCGGAGAAAGGGTTAAATGTCGTAACGAGTTCAATCGTATGCTGCAAGACGGTGTAGTACATGTTCGCAGATCGCCTAGCCACATAGCCAGGGATTCGAATTTAATCCGGATTAGTTCGTAAGGGTCACAATATCCACCCCTTTCCGTGCTACCCCTTACGTACATACAAAAGCACACGAACCTCGTACAGGTAAGCTCGCAGCACATGGACGCGCGCCCTGTTATCCTAAGTCACGACTTTTCCTTTCTACAATATTATACAGTGAACCCAAAAATAATTTCGACGCTAAATTTCTCGAAAAATTGTCGATATTTAAATCGTGATCATTTCGTAAAAACAAATAGTACAACCATATTCTGACTTATATTATGATGTCGCCAGTAACCTAGACGTTGACGACGACATACAACTATAAACAGAAAAAGAAACGAGAAAGTAATTTCCAAAAAATAGAGCCTAATTGTTTTATTCAAGCAATGAGCTTTAATGAATAAGAGATTTTCCCTTTTGTTCGATGATCTTTTGCCAAAAAGATTAAATAAGAAAATATTTTATTGATTAAAGTTCACAGCTTGAATAAAGAAATTCGGTTTTATTTCACCTTGGAATTACTTTCTTGCCAACCCAATAAATAGTAAAACCATAAGCCTCGAGTCATTTTAAAGCTTGGAGTCTCTAGTTTTACAAAGCAGTGTTCATTTTCCTCTAGAAAAACATTTTTACGTGACGTAGCCTCAAAATTGCTGCGAATTTTTGTATAATTTATTTTTTCTCAAGTTTTTCAATCTAAATCGTTTTTATTTTTATCTTTTGATGCTCATCAAGCAGAGTTGGGCAGTAATTAATTACATGAGTATTTAATTACATCTTCAATTACATGTGCAAAAGTGGACTATGATTACAATAAGAAAACGGTTAAATGGTCCAAAGCATAAAAATTAGTGGTTTAAAAGAACAATTACACTGAAGTAATTGTTAGACTCAATTATAATTACTGTAATCGTGTTAAGTAATTGCAATAACTCCTTTCACAATTACTGTAATTGTTATTGGAAGTTGGAATTACAATTACTGGTTGAGCCAAAGTAATTGCAATTACCAATTACAATTACATGTAATTGCGGACCACAATTACAATTACAGTGATTCGTCAAGTAATTGCAATTACCAATTACAGTTACATGTAATTGTAATCGTATTTCTGTAATTTCAAATTACAGTAATTGGTAAGTAATTGTAATTGTAATTGAAATTACATTTTGGTCAACTCTGCCATCAAGCCCATGCCTAGACCCGCCGCCGAGTCTACTAAAACGACGTGTACAGCAAAAATGATGGGAACAGTTGACAAACGGGGTCGATATGTCTCAAAGTCGCGCGCGCGAGCACCGGTTTTGTTTTGCCACCGGCGAACGGACGCGTGCAAATTGTTTCCACCGCATTATCGAGGATCAAGGAAATTCCGCCGATAGTCTATCTCTCATTTACGAGCTTTAACGATCCCTCCATGCGACCTCCAACGTCTACACATACGAGCCGCTCGTCATTCCCGGTGGAAACTTGCGTTACAAATACAGGGTCCAAGCCTTTGACTCGTGTAATACGATTGCTAATGGTTCCTGTGTTCCCCGAACGATGTTGGAAGATTACTTTCATCCTTTCGTAAAGACACGGTGGTAAGAGAACATTAAGATAATATCGCATTGACGAATTAACGCTTCGGAGAAAAATTAGGAGACAGTCTTCTGCGAATTGTGTCGCACACCCTTCAGACAATTAGTTCCGTTTGTTCTCGCAATCATTTATTATAATTAGACTGTGAATCAATTGGATCAATTGTCGGAAACAGAAATTCACTAAAAATTGTATTTTTCTATTTATTCTCCGATCATAATAAATACGTACAATTTCATGTTTGAGTAAGTGCAGTAAGCATGTTACATTTAAATGTTTACGATTGCAGGAAATAATAAAAATGTGTGAAGGAACAGGCGTCGGGAATATTGTGCACAATATAAAATTGAGAAAAACAGTTTATTATTGCGAAAAATAATGTGTTGTAAAGTTGTGTATAATATTTTATAATTTCAATGTTTCGACGTTTCAATGTTTAATTTCTGTGTAATAACTAGACCGATCTAGAAGATCTTTATTTCTTTCATTAATAATTTTAATAGAGCACAAATCATACATTGACGTCTTCAATTTTTTTAATTTTTCAACAACACTTTGGATTTCAACTATTCAATTTTCCTATAAATGTATAAAGATCCGCATGACACATTGGTTTATATTCTTCATAAAAGAATTAATATCGATCCAGGTCAGAGTTGGGCAAACATTTAATGAACGATTGACGAATAAATTTCTGCTTCAATCGTTAATCGCAATTAACAATTAAACTCCTATATTAGTCGTTAATTGCGATTAACGATTACATTCCTTTCAATTGTAATCGTCAATCGGATAATTGTTTAATGATTAGCTGCTGAAATTTCGAAAGTAAATGCGGAATCAAAAATTTAAAAAAAATGTAAACTGAGTATTTGTCGAGATATACAATTTTTGTCAATTCTCCATCTCCGCCCACTGCCTCTCTCTCCCTCCGTACAATTTATGGATAGATCGTGTGGCGATTAACTCCAAAGATTGATTAAATCAGTCTCTGATTTTTCGATGATTTCTTTTTTTAATCAACGATTGACGATTATCTTCATCAATCGTCCATTTTTCAATGATTACCTTTCTCAATCGTACACTCAATCAATATTGGATAAAACTTTAATTGAATAATGCCCAACTCTGTGATGCAGGTTTACCGAATTTTCCGATCGTGTAGTTACCACTTATTTATAATTCCTACCTGATGTTATGGTGCCGCCGCATTAAGATTGTTTTCACACGACCGGTACCGTAATGGTAACTTAATTCGCCCGGCGTCGAAGATTTACAGCCGAGGGAACACGCGAGCGATTTGAGATTCGGGATAATGCGTCGTGGAAAGCGGCGTGTAAAACAAAAAGGAAACGGAAGAAAAAGGGGCAGGGAGGGGGGGGGAGCACGTTGGAACAAGGGGAGAGGTTCCAAATGACCGACATATTTAAGCGAAGGGTGCTGATGCGTGCGCCTCGCCTGCGGACGAGAAAACTTGTTGCTCGTTCGTGTCGTATAGGGCAAGGAAGAATCAAATTACCATAAACAAAGCTGCTCGATCGGGAATCTGAAATTTACTTTGACCCTACAATTCATTCGAGCGTCCAAAAACAATCGGCCCAGCGTGTTGGTGAGACGATACTAGTCCAACGACAAAACTTGTTTTTTAATATTTTCTTATGAAATTTATACGACAAAATGTTTGTGACATTTTTCTGATTAAATTGATAGGAAATATGATACGTGACTTATAAAAAATAACCATATTTAGTCTCGACATAAGAGCAGAAACAGTTTTCACACATATCGTGTAGGGGACACGATCCGGGACCGCTCGACTCGGCCGAGAAATGTAACATGATACGGATCACGTATACAGAATTATCAAAGAAACACAAAAGATGTGTTCATCACTAGAAGAATCATATGGCAAGGGATTAACAAAGTCTGGAATTGCTAAAGTCTGGAAGAATTAATTTCTACCCCTAACAAACGCCGGAATAAGAAGGTATTCGAAGCAGGTTCAAGTAGCATTCGATGCCTGTTAATTTCACCTCCATCTTGGCATCGACTGTTCCCCAAACAATATACCGGAACGGATCCCTCGGCTTTCATTCGTTCCGGCAATTTAATATTCATTGAATTATAGGAGAGGAATAAAACACAGACTCACCGGTGCTGGCGGCGGACTTGCTGAGATCGAATCCTTCCTGTTTGGGACTAGTGTTCGCCTCCTGCTTCGGGTGTTGATTGTGCGCGGAAAATGGCGTGTGGGGCGCGCTCAAAGGTGTCTGCGACTGATGAGGATGTACCGGCGGAGGTTGAGCAGTGCTCTGCGGCTGAGACTGCTGGGACTGGTGTGATTGGGGGCTTCTCGGTAACGAGGACACGCTGCTCGGCCTCGAAGGTGGAGAGACCTTGTGTGTCAATGCCAAAGCTTGGCTCTGCAATTCGTAATTTCATCCCTATGGTTAATTTTACAGAATTAACAAACCATTTCTAAAACCCTGTATATGGTGTACTGAGGTTTCTCATGACCCCAGTCTTTACGTTTACTTATACATATTTACAGTGGATAACGAAAATATTCGAACGCCCTTTAAAGCAGAATAACCTTTTTATAATTGTACCAAACGACCTGATTTTTTGTAATCAATTATGAATTAATGTAATCAATTATGATACAATTAGAACTATTGGTTTGTGAAATGATGTGCAAAAAAGATTTTTTTTTAAATTATAATTTACAAGTTTACATGCAAAAATGAAAAAGGCAATTTTTAAAATTTTTTTATTTGGGCCCTTAATAAAAATTTAAAATATATGTTTTCTATAGATCTATGTTACTTATACACATGCTGGAAATTTCATCGAAGTGATGATTGTTGTAAAGATTCGTCGTTCGTTTTATTCATTACGATGCTTACTCTTGTCGAACGTAGAAATTTATTTAAATCTATAGCAATGATACTTTCAATTGAGAATATTGAACTATTTTACCGCATCATAAAACCTCACTTAACCCGATTAGCGCAAACTAAAGGCCAGATAAATTGAGGTCCGACAAGAAATCATTAAAAAATGTATCTTCTACAAAATTAACTGCATATATGAATAACAGAAAAGACTATTACTCGAAATCCTGCTTACAGATTCTTACAATAAGCATTTTCTAGTCTCAAAACGGTGAAATATTGCATTTTCTATCACATGATCTCATACGTTACAATTTTCTCTCCTTTCCATTTAAATTATTTATATGTTTCAGTTAAAAAGTCAGTTCTGTAACAACAATACCCCATAACAGAATTCAGTAAAAACATATTAATTTTGTTCTGCACAGATTATGCGACTTCTAAACCCTCGACCTATTCAGAACAATCAAAATAAGTACTCAGCACATCTTTAGTAAACGATTAAAAATCCACTTCGAAGAAATCTGAATTACAAACAGCATAGAAAATTTGTTTATGAGAATACTACACCCCCCGAGTCTCAGTGAAATGGAAACAAATAATTCAACAATATTATTTTACTCGATCGTGTGCATTTAACTACAGTGCTACCTTTAATTTCAGTATATTGTCATTCACTCTCCACATGGCATATTTCATTGCAACCTGATATTTTACAAACGAGCGACAGAGACCGGGCGAATAGTGGGACGAAAACATGTGGGAGTTCAAACATTTTTAATAGCAGCCATTGTACTTTGCACACCACTATGCACGTGTGCATCGGGAATACTTTTCATTCTTATTTTATTGCTCGTTACGCTCGTTACGCATGATACGCGTAAAACTGCAGGCGGTAATCTCCACGGAAATAATAGAAATTCAGGGCTGTTCTTAATCTGCCCTGAAAGTCCTTGACATACTTCGCTTTTGGTGACAGGACGAATGCGATTTTGCTGTGATCCTCCACCCAGATTTTTTTTATACATTTTATAAAAAGCAATCTATCAATCGCAATCTAATTAATTCATCCCTACAAACTCCTTCATCCCATTTCGTTATAAATAATATACATTATTGAGAAATCATACGATAAAATAGTGAACACGTATTTTTATACAGCTCAAACAAATTAATTGTGCACACTTCTGATATTTAATCTAATTTTGTGATCTCGAAATTGTGAATTTTAATGAATGAAAATATATAATATTTATATATTCAAATTTTGTTATCCGAGAGCGGACATAAATGTACAATTTTGCATACAAATTCTTATCTGCGCCAGAATATTTTTAACACGTCCGCTTATAACATGAGGTAGGTTCTTGATCAATATCTTGATTTAGCAGTTAATTGCCGAGCAGTGCCAGAGCGTTCACAGTTCTCGGTGTGACAATAGTTTCTGTCCATAAATCAACTAACATGCTGGCGAAGTTGGAATCGATATGCCATACTCGTCACTCGAAATAAAACATAAATGATAAATTCATTCTTGAAGAATCGGAGATTATTTTAAACTCTTCATCCACGATACTATAAAAAGAAAAAACAATACGTTCTATATTTATAAAAATATAATCCGCTTGATACATATCAGATCTACTTTATCGTTTTGCGTACTTTCTCCAATTAAATTGTGAAACGTATTTAAAAAATATTAATCTAACCTCTTCAAGGACGAATTTCTTAAGAACGAATTCGGCGATTTCTATGCCCTTGTAATTAGTAGACTGCGGAGTTCTATGCAAAATAAAAATTGAAACATGTGTGCTACCTTCCCCACTGCAATTGGTGAAGAACATTTTTATTTTGTATAAAAAGGACTGCAGTTTATTCACCGTTCACCGGACTGCGAATTTCTATGCAAATTAAATATTTTCTACGTCGATGTAATAAACAGAAATGAAGTAAAAATGTACTTTTTGTAACAGCGCTCTCAAGTTCTTCCATTGTCTTCACAGTTTCGTATTTTATTGATCCAGTGCATGAGATCCAGTCTACCAATCACAATTAAAATTACGAGACGTCTCTGACGCGTGTCGAAAATCAGTTGGAATTTTCCCAAGACGACGAAGCTCTGCAATCGATGGCTCGTCTTTAATAACGGATAGAACGACGTAATGATCCCATCATTAATTCCACCGAGAGGAGACCGTCTGAACCTAGTCGAATCTGCGACGATTCGGTCGTATCGAATGAGCCGGATGATCTAAGCGTTGTCGCCGATGAAATCTGAACACGTGCTCAATTCCGACAGCGGCCTGCTAAGGCATAAGCGCGGACTTAGATTTATGTATGAGTGAACTGAACTTAACACTAACGGCTAAGCCGTTCACAGTGTTAACGAGGGTCAAGTGGGCCCAGAATGCGACAATCCTACACTATAAGACCGAAGTGCGAAATGCACCGCGCCGCGCCGCGGCGGTTTTCGCCGCGTCTGAAAACTGGATCGTCGATGACGCTTCCGTGGAACTCGATGAACAAACTAACGGGAAATCGTTTACCCCCTGTCCTCGCGTCGTCTTCGTTGCGCGATGCGACTTCTTTCCTTTTGTTATTCGATCAGCGAGGTCTTAATCGAAACAGATTTCGCAGTAGGTTGCTGCAAAAATAATTGTGGTTTCTCTTCTGGAATTTCAAGGCCTATAGATTATGCTTTATTTCAACTAAAGTTCAACTTTTTTGTTGTTTTATAACGTCTAGAGATGTTCTTCGAGGATCCACTTCGATGACAGAAAATATAGATGAAAAATATACATTTCGTTTAAACATTACAACAATATGTAATACTCGGACCAGACGCATCCTCGTAAAATGTTACTTTAAATGACCTTAGGAATCACCCCTTTGAATGAAGTCGAACATTTTTAGGACACCCTGTATGTCGATTGCAGACGTCAATGAAAAAATACCAATTAAAGACATATGAGAGAGTGATACTTGTATACATTAACTGGTTTGATTCTTCTAAATATAAATTAATTCGATGTTATCTTCCGATTGATTAAATAATACGAGGATCATGAAGCACTCGTGATATATTCCTTACGTGTGAAGTACCGGTTTCTGCTACTCCATTACGGAGAGAATGTTGCTTTTTCTAGATCGATAGATCCATGTCTCGATAAGATTACGTCAAGTCTTCCAAATGATGTAGTTCGATACCAAAACTGACTCAACGATTTTTCTAAAGTAGCTCATTGTAATTCATCTATATTTTGATTAATGGAAACAATTTTATTGCACGAAATTCACTTTTATTGCATCATATATGAATTCCATGATCTCGTGTCACGATCGAGTACATTTACATTCATGCTGTGTGTCAGTCAAACTACTTAATTATGGTTACATTATTAAATTTTAATACTAGAATCAATTATAGAACATTTAGAAGGATTTATGTCTACAAATTTTAACAAGACTAATTTGAAAGTGTCACTGAAAAAGTGGAGATGGAGATGGTAAAATTACCTTGACCTTATATTTTACATTCAGCCAATTATGTTCAATATTCCTCACCATCGAAACGAAGATAGCAAAATTTCATCTGAATCCACAAATAGTTGCATCACTAATAAGTGTCGCTGAAAACGCGGATCTAATTAGATCATCATGTTTACATGAATACTTGTTGATGGAAAAACTACCTTGACCTTATATTTTACATTCAGCCAATTATATTCAATATTCCTCACCCTCGAAACGAAGATAGCAAAATTTCATCTGAATGCACAAATAGTTGCATCACTAATATGAGTCACTGAAAAAAGTGGATCTAAGTAGATCAATCATGTTTACATAAACACTTGTTGTTGGTAAAACTACCTTGACCTTATATTTTACATTCAGCCAATTATATTTAATATTCCTCGCCCTCGAAACGAAGATAGCAAAATGCCATCTGAATCCACAAATAGTTGCATCACTAATAATTGCACACTGTACAATTATTAACGATCGAATAAATAATTTCCATCTAATTTCAGGTGTCCAAAATTCGCAGAACATCGCCAAATTCCAAAGTTACCGAAAACCAGCTCCGAAAAAAGAAATCAGACGCATAGAAATCAGCCTGCAATCGTTCACGAAGCTGACCAGCATTTTCTCGCGATTGGAATTTTGAGTTCGGTCCAGCGATCATGCACACGGTTCGAAACTGCGTGCGTCGATCCGTCGAACGAACACGTAGAGGATCGCCGAGTCTCGGGTCGGTGATTTTTTCACTGGCCCGGACTGTACCTGGGTACCAGCTACTGTTTCGGGAGCTGCTTCGAGGTATGCACTCGCAAAAAACACGTCAGACTGCTGAAGACCCGGGCTTGGAACGGGAACGAACGAGAGATGAAGTCGGCGGAAGAAAGAGGAGGCTGAACGCGCTCGTTGGGGGATGAGGAGGAGGAGGAGGAGGAGGAGGAGGGAGGAAGAGAGGGAAAAGGACGTGGTTGGAAGAAGAAGAGGAAGAAGAGGAAGATGGTCCGAACGAGGACACCGTTCAGGTGACGAGGAAGGGAAAAGGAGCAGAAGCCTGACACCAGCGCATAAAGGAGCGCGGACGAGGGAGGATGAAGCCGAAGCCCTAAGGTACAAGCGTGAATTGGAAGAGGACGAGCCGGGTCCTTGGCTCGCTTCCACGCGAGGAATGAGGATGAACGCGAGCCTGTAAGCAGGAACGCATAAGAAGGGGCAACAGGTGGATGGGGTTAGCGGCTTATCCGGCTAACGCCCCAAGTGATATCGCGGTAACTTCGACGTGACGCAAAAGGGGATGCACCGCTCCGCCTTGCAAAGGTGCCTTCATGCTCTGTTGCAAATCTCTCGGCGATTTTCGGAGCTCTGCGAACGACGGACACCTTGTCCCGCGGGAACACGGCTGCTTTTGACACGTTCGCCGACGAACGTTCTTTCGGCCACTGTCTTCCTGATTAATTTTATTAGCTTCCAAAAGTTTCTCCTGTAATTTGCTCCTTTAATATTGTTAGATAACACCGTCTGTTCGCTAATGTTTTATTGCTGCCTAAGCTGCTTCTTATTCAACCATGTCATTCGCTTTCTCGAAAAGCTATTCTGATCGAGAACGAAACGAACATTCGAGACAACCCAATATATTGGGTTCATTGAACTCTTCACTGCATGATTTTTTTAATTGGGATGAAAAAATTGGTGGAAGGTCAGTTTTTGTGTTTTATTTAAGGGAAAAATGTCTAAAACAATTAAAATCAAATGGGACAAAATGTGTAGAATAGTAAGAAAACACATTCTTAGTTTACTATTTACCAGATTTGTTAACTGTATCTATCAGATATGTTACACTATGCATTACTCCCTCAAATAATATTAGATACATAAATTTTCATATTAATATTTAAATAATATTAAATTTTATATAAAATTAATCGATAACCCCCAAATTATTCACTTTTAATAAAATGTTTGTATAAAATTAATTTTTCATAATTTTTTAACCTCAAAAAAGCTTCCCCATTGTTTTATTATATAGTGTTTTTAATGGACCAAATAAGTTATTATTGTTACTTTAAAAGATAATTTTTACCCGAGTAAAAATCCCTTAATTTTCAGTTTCATTAAATAAATATGAAATTCATATAAATTTCTCCATTTATAAAAATCCCAAAAATATTCAAAGTAAAACCTTAATATTATATCCCATAATATTAAGCTTTTATTACTATTTTAATTTTAACTCTATATAAGTATTTAATATTAAATATACTATAAATTTCTATAAATAATATTTAGGTCTACGTACCTTGGGTGAAACGAGAAAATTGATTTTTTAGGTATACGAATATTTTCTAATTAGGTTTCGACGTTGCTTCCACGTCGAATATCATTAGCAACGGTGCACAATTGTTGGAATATTTCTATTTCATTGGCTAGCAACTTGATAGATTACAGTCTTCGATATAGTTTTGTTCAAAATTGAATAAGATTTGTTACAATATCCTCGTTTTCATATTCGACATTTTTTCGTTCAATTATTTGAATGAGTCAAGAATAGTGCATATTCATAAATTCTTCGGAAATTCTTCGAAAATTTCGCGAAATGATTGACCTATTTGTGAAAGAACAATACTGTTACTGCTTTTATCTTTCTATGTATGTATACACTACTTTCGACTCGAAATGCAAAAGAAATCTCGTGTCCATATCTTCGCCGATCATCATAGATCCCGGATAATCTTAATTGTCGAGCAATGTTCAAGTCCAGCTCATTACTTAATTTATCGTTCTTACCAATATACATCGAAGTGCGATTAGTATAGCAGCGAATAAAGTAGAATTAAGAGCTTGAACTTCATAACAAGTGATTAGGGTTTCCTATTTTGCGCAATGGGAGTCAAATGTATTTTGTATACATTGTTCCTCGAAGTCGTAGAAAACACAATGTTCATAGAAATCAGCTCTTTAAGTAAAATTTATTTAGAATCATACATTGAATAGATTGAACGATAAATCTTCACGACTGGATTAAAATTGTGAAACAATTAAATCACTCTCTTTACCGTTTAGGTGGTTACGGTGGATTACAATGGTACTTGTTCCGATCGATTATTTTGATAAAAGTTGTTTCTTTACAGTTAAAAATGGACATTTAGTATGCAACATCCCAATGTAACAAGATCTGTATCATTTTCATGAGACAATGCACACGAACCATTTCTAAAGGTCAGTGAACGTATTTTAAAAATGACCAAATGAAGAAACAACTGATTAAACTGGTGTCCCTTTGCCTTAGAAAATGTTGATTCCGCGCGAAGCTTCGCGGACTAATTAACATGGACAAGGGATAAATTCACGAAAGTGAAGTACGTCGTTTCTCCTCGGCCGTAGGTAGACGTGTCCGGCAGTCGCCGATCGGCCATTACAATCAACCAGAGGCGATAGCGGCAAACAAACCGAGCGAGTCGAGAAATAAAAGAACCGAATTCGGCTCCCGTGGGTATGCAAAACGTAACATCACCACGAATTAATGCTGGCATCGTAAACAGCGGTTCGACAACGTTTATCGGCGGATCAGCTTATCTACCGGGTGGAACAGAGATACGCGTCGTCGTCGACGTTTCCTGCTCGGGTGTTTCCCGTTAAGATGATAACCTTAATCGTCGGCCAATGTAAAATTCCGTGCGTTCCTGTTGCGAGCACCAGTCCACAGGGATTCCGGGAATTCATTTCGAGAGACGAATTTCTGTTGTGTCGTTCTAACGAGCTTACGTAACGTCGGACGAGATGGCCACCGGCAGACGATGTTTGACCAATTCAGCCAAGAACTGGGGCCATTTCGCGGTATTTCTCGAGCAACAATTATCCTCCAAATACGTTTTTGCCCCTCCGCGTACTGACAGCCCGCGTTTAGCCCGCCGATAAATTATTTTTCGTCCCCTTAACACTTTACCTACCGGAAACCTATTAATAGGATTTTCAATAATTGTGCTGTACCAAAAGAAAGCATAGAAATCTTCTGTTACGTTGCAATCTTAAATGAAACTATTAGATGACGTTATTGAGGGCGACTTGTCAGTTCACAATGAAAATTCCTGTTGCTATTAAAGGTTCCACTAAAATGTGTTTGGCCATGTACCATAGATTTTTCAAAATTATGCAATAATCACCGGTCGGTAATGTGTTAAGTTCTCAACACTATGAGTGTCATTTTTACGGAGCTTGAAAATTCATTGTTAGTACAATCTGTTAACTCTTAATTCTCGAGGTAGTCTTTTATGCCATCGACAACCTGAACTGTTAACGCAAAGCTCCTGTTTTACACTAATGTAAAGCATTCATGGCACGAAGAGCCACTTTCAGAAAAATGTTATTTTACCACGTTTTTATTAGCTCGCTTTCTTGTCTGTCTGTCTGTTTGTTTGTTTGTTCGGTAGAAATTTTGCAATTGATTTTAATCTATTCTCGATGAGCTAGAGACTTTAAATTTTAAACATAGCTCAGAACTGGATGACAATGCAATACTTAAAAAAGCCTATGCGTTTAGGAGACATAAACTATTAAATTTAACCGTTATTTTTAGATTCTTCCAATGTTTTCACTATTTTAAATTACACCTAATTTTTCTCAAAAATGCATAAAATCCGCTGTCTATTAATAAATGTAGTTAAACCGGTCATTCTGAATTTCGGCCAACTAGATTGGTAACACTATGCCTCGGCGATTTCGTATTGGCTATCTGCTTCTGTGCCCTTCCGATGTATCCGAGGCGCGTAAATTGCCGTGTACACCACCCGAACCTCTTTATTATTTCTTCGAAGTTCGCGTTTCATTCCAACCACCTGGACCCGCCAATTTCGATAGGGTCCCCTTGGTCTCCTTCGCACGAAAACGCCTCGCCGGCCGTCCCCCCTTCCGCTACTAGCAATTACGCGAATATAACATTACTTTAAAACGATTATTAAAATAATAAATTATCTTGTTCCTGAAACGCGATGGCCGAACAAGCCGTTGTTATCTTGGTACAGAGAGAAAACTGAAAAGATCACACGTTATTTCGTGTTGGATTTGAATAAAAATAAATTGTGACAAGAGGCAATATTCGTGAGTATACTGCAGATTTTATGCGTTTATCATAAAAATATTATGAGAACTTCGGAACATTAAAGTTCTATAATAAAAGTATAAAAATTATTGAAGAAAGAACTTTTTATCCGACTCCCGTTTTACGCGAATGAACTAGTTTTGGAATGAAGTAAAGAGTTAAGCCATATTCAAAGTTCAGGGAAGAAATAAAAGTGAATTTTTGAACGAAACCAAAATATTTAGCAAAATGCCTAAAAGTTGTAGTTTGAATCATGTGTTCGTTGTTTAAACTGCTTCCCCGTGGATGCAACATTGATCAAGGAAATATAAAACCCTGAAGTATTTTTAATAATTGTAAAATAAAACGCTGTATTTACCACTGGAAATAAAATATTTTACCACAAGAAATATTCGCACCACTTTCAGCAAAACACACTGTTTATAGCACACGTCGACGGTAATTAGTAATCCAGCAGAAATCGACGGCAGTCAACCGGTTTTCAATATTTAACCATTTCTGTCGAATGATCCAGTTTTGCCTGGATCGTGTATCAATTTTCCCTCGGCAACGATCCCCGGCGAATAATCGCGCGAATCCTCGGGAAATTTTCGCCACCACGAGGAATCGGTTGTTGAATAATACATGTTTATATATCGGCCAGTGGGATATCTGTCTTTATCGGGCATCGGTAGAGTGGAATTAAATGTCTCCGTGGTTTACGTTAAACGTGCAACATTCTAATCAGGCTTATCGGGATATCAGATGAACGATATCCACACACAATAATTGCCTCTTTTCCAGAGTCAGATAATCCATGGATTGACGCTTCCACGATCACATTACGTAAATCGATCGCTGGTGCTACCAGATATTCGCTGCCTTCCCACTTGTTCCGAAAAAGAAACAGGAAGAACGCGATCCCAATCGGTCGGAGAGCAAAACTAATTCTGCTCGGCGATACTATCGAAACGGCGTACCTCAACTACTTTAAAATCGCCGGCACTCGAAACCGAATGGCAATTTCTCTTTCCCTCTATGTTTGATTGATCGTTATATCAAATTAACACTAACCGTACCGGGTACAAAATGTGTCGTTGGCTGCTCTTTACTTTACCGGACTCAAACTCTGTGCCTTCCTCCTACGAATTATGAATTCCTCGACGAATTATTTGTAATTATTGAAATTATAAAGACGCTTCTATTAAAAACTATTCAATAAACTTCTTTATTCGAGCACGTATTATTATGAAAATTGTGGAAACTCTAAACAGATTCAGTCTTGCAATTTTTATAAAATAATATACAATAAACTACACTGGTAAACATTACTCTACCGGACTCAAAATTAGTACCTTTCTCCTACGAATTATAATGTATTTGGTATGTAATTTAGTAGATTTGTACCCGGCGCAGATGTAGATCGAAATTTCGATCCTCTAGGTTCAATAGTTGAAGAACTATGGTCGCTTAAAGTTGAGCAATCTGCAGTGTTTTTGAAAGGTAAGGGCGCCACCATATTGGTTTGTAATGACGATCGCACGCCGCTTGCTGAGTTTTTTAGGATTAGATCGAGGGTGGGGGGACGGCGGCAAGGTAAGCGGCTCGCGGACGTCACTACAAACCAATATGGCGGCGCCCTTACCTGTCAAGAAACTGTAAAAATGCTCAACTTCAAGCGCCCATAGCTTCTCAACTATTGATCCTAGAGGATCGAAACTTCGATCCGCATCCGCGCCGGATACAAATCTACTAAATTACATACCGAATACATCATAACTCGTAGGAGAAAGGTACTAATTTTGAGTCCGGTAAATTAAAGTTCACCCGTGTAGTTCATTATATTGTTTTATAAAAATTACAAGACTGAATCTGTTTAGATTTTTCACAATTTTCATAATAATACGTGCTCGAATAAAGAAGTTTATTGAATAATTTCTAATGGAAGCATCTTTATAATTTCAATAATTAAAAAATAAAGAATGTGAAAGCGGTCATTTGACCGGTCGTGGTACGGTTATTGTTAACTAAATATACGGTGGACTCAAAAATTATTTGAGCACTAAATTGCTGATTCTCGTAAAATTGTCCATATTTAAAAACTAATATTATTCTAACTATTATCATGAGGGTTGTTCAACTACTATAGGTGGAATGAAGCAGTTAAGGCATGTTCTGTTGTATTCTTTCACTATTTACAATTTAAAACTATAATTGTATAAAATGTTGAAAATTAGGAACATTAATTAAATATAAGGATGACTAAAGTATGTATTGTATTATTAATATTAGCTAAGCACGCCCACGAATATCATTCGACCCTAATACAATTTACGCAGTGTGCACGAAAGATGGCACGTAACATCGAATTCTTTAAATTATGTACATGGGGAACGGAATATAAATGCGTATTCCCCCATACATCTTTAATTCCACACAATTGCATTTCCTGTCAAATACCCAGTGCAATCCCAGTTGGAAACTCCTTGCATGAATAGCATATATGGTATTTTAAGTCCTCAAACTTATATTAAACCAACCCCTCTTGTAGAGGTTATATGCTCCTGGGAACGATAAAAGAAAGGTTAAGTCACGTGTTACGAACACTGATTACTATTATACGCGAAACTGCACTGAAAAATGCTCTAAACTATAGAATTAAACTCGTCTAGATTCTATTAAATTGTACGTTATCATTTTAGTAGCATGTCTGTTCTGAATTCGATCAAAATTCCTCGTTCAGTTACCACAATAAGAAAATCAATGGCACCTTTGATCACATCGAACTTCATTTAATTCGTACATGAAGCAGTTGAGCAAGACATCCAAGTTAAAACACTTAAAACAGAATTTTCTTAGAACCTGAAGACATTTACTTCGATCTTTATTATTTGTAATATTCCCTCAGTGAAATGTTATAGAGCGTTTCGATCAACAAATATTATTACAGGTTTATTGTATATCAGTAGACTGCGGATTTTATGCATTTATGACAAAAATGGGTACGTATAATATTTAAAGCAGTGAACATGTTAAAAAATATTTAAGGACATCAATGCATTAGTTTCAGCTTAATAGGATAATTAGAAGAAGAATACAATATTTATGGCCCACGGAGGCCAAGAATAGTGGAAACTGTAATAAAGAAACGTGGAGGATTCTTCGATGAAAAGAAGATATAAATATTTGTTTACTTCTTGGTAAGATTTTTGATATTCGAGTGCAGCATCCTTTCCTTGACGTGTGAACCTTTAAATAAGGAAAAATTTGTTCGCATCGTTCAACGATTATTTCATTTCTACAGAGTTCGATGCAAACATGATTACTAGACTGCGGAACTTTATGCAAAATAAAAAATGTTCGCAAGACACACGAGTCAAATAGAAATTGCATTCTTCTTTTAATTATCCTATTAAGCTGAAACTAATACACATTGACGTTCTTAAATATTTCTAACATGTTCACTGCTTTAAATTGTGCGTGCCCATTTTTGTCATAAATGCATAAAATCCGCAGTCTAATGATTACTATCCTAAGACATATGAGCGGGAGTGTGTATCTATCTAGTACAGTGGTCGAAATTTCTATAAAGTCATCTTCTTTTCCATAGATATTTTAAAAATATCACCATTTTTGTTGATTTATCGTATCTGGTCTTGTGCCTTGTAGACACTCGGATAGAGAGACTGCGTACTCTAGACCGCTATGTTTACTATTTACGTTTGTTTTGATTTTTTTCTGTGTGGTGCAGAACACAAGTGCGAAGTTTCTATAAACTCACTTAGTGTTTCTCTGTATTCTGAGCAGAGAACTACGGAGAACTGCGAATATTCTAAAAGTATTAGTTTTAGAACTGACAGAAATCCTGTTTGTTATAATTTGATTCACGTGTATGAGAATGCCGAGAGGAAAAGTACTAACAAGTGAAGAAAAAGCATCAATCGATGCTTATAAAGATATGGGCTGTTCTAATCGCGCAATTGCTAAGAAAACTAATCGGTCATATACTGTGAATAATAATTATATCAATTTACGTGAAAATTACGGAAAAAAATCATCTTAAAGGTAGTAATAAAAAATAGTCAGAGACAACATTCAATATTAATGAGGTCTGCAGCTAAGGAAAGGAAAAATGCAGCACAATTTCGAGCTGAATTGGAGCTCCCAGTAACAACAAGACGTATGCAACAACTTTTAAATTCTTCTGGACAAAAATACAACGTAAACCAGGCCTTAAAGAAGTACATACATAAACCGGCCCGTATTGATTTCGCACGGGCACAAAACATAGTGACTTTATAGAAATTTCGGCCACTGTAGTGTAGTGAACTTCGTCGCAACCGAACATCCTTAGTCCAGTAAATGGCGTCGTAATTACTAGAACAGCCGATGTACGGTTTAGCCGAACATCGACATTGTCATAAATATTAACGAGATATTTACGTGGTGTTCGATGCGCCGATAGCACGTCAGAAAGAGTAAAGGGGACGAGGAACGGCCGGGAAAGAGGAGAAAAGTTGTACGTGCGTTTGATGTATCGGCTTCGGTGGCCGGATAGATGGATTACAATCATTCCGGTAGCTGGGGTGGTCAAATACCGTGACCATGCGTGTCTCAAACCTATCCTTGGACGTACATGTACGCACTTTCGAGTGCACACGTGGGCCCGGTGCGTGCACGTCGCACGATCCTGCCACCATAGCCCGGACAAGGACGCGTCTTTGACTAGCCGAATATATTATTAGTAGGCTGCAGATCTTTATGCAAAATGAAAATGTTCTGCGCCAATTACAAGGTACTGGGGCCAAAGAACAATTTAACAAGTCGATGATAATTTCTCGACATCCTCGAATTCCTTTTATCTCTCAACTGTGCAATGTTTCCTGTACTCATTTTTGCCGTAGCTGCATAAAATCGGATAATTATATTGTTGGTCTAATTATTAGTTACTTAAATTAGTCTCTGCCGCGTCATTTTGGTCAGAGAAAAAGAGTATTCGGTCTGAAGTGGCAGGTGACGAGCAAACAAAATAACAAGCTCTCACTTTTAGCTCATAGAAAAACGAATTCAGTAATGCGATTTGTTGATTTCCAGATTCTGTGAACGAATTACAAGTTTCTTGATTAACACGGAAATTTAATATTTCTCGATCGTTCGCGTTCCTCATTCGCAAGATTGTCGTTGCCATTTATAGTAGGCTTGTTTATCGTTTACGGCAATTTGCTTTCTTAAAAATCTAGATTGAATTTGTATTGTGCGCATTAAGCTCCCTCGTACTTGATCATGCCGTTTAGCTCGTTGAACAACTATTCCGAGTTTACATTGAAACGAACTTTCTGAGCGACCAATAATATGTATAACGTAATAACTTTCTGCCAGCGGAATTTTGGAACGGCACAAATGTGTTTCGTTTATCTCGATGTCCACGAGGCTCGTTAGGTAGCCCGCGTCGATTAGAAGACACACTCGGCCGATATACACAGTGTCCTTTAAATGTCCTACTCTATGTAGGTACCGTTCGATGCCGCGAGATTAAACGAGAACCCCCTTAATTAACGAATACGCAAGCTCTTGAGATCTTGATAGTACACTTGGATATTATTTCTGTATTATTTTTATTGCTGTTAATTAAGGCCTCGAGGCAGCACGTACTTTTTACCTACACCGTACGCTTTGACTCCTTATAAGTCGACATGGAATTTCAATTATGGTGGCCCGTACTCCTAAATCTCAAAATTCCTAAATCTCATATTTTTATGCTGGGTGGATCTCGACTAAATACCGTTATTTTTTACTGTTTCCACGAGAGCATATTCTTAACTATAATTTACTGACGGATAATCATGAATTCTGGAGTTTTCATATCTCGATTTTCTGCCAGGTTTTCGCAGCTTCTCGACTACACTGTGCACCGCGACAATTCTTGGATTTGAGTTGTATTTCCAGAACTGTTTCGTTTCAACGGTACAGAACGTTATTAACCGACTTCGGAAAAGGAGGAGGTTACTTAATTCGATCTGCATGTGCCTTTTTTTCTATGCATGTTCACCCATTACGCCAAGATGGATGGACCAATCGGAACGAAACCTTTTGCATCTTGTAGAGTATGTCCCCGAGGTGGTCCCGTGAAAACAAATTTTGCACTTTTTTATTCCTTACTATTTTATTTGCGAAAAATTAATTATTTCATGCGTGTTCACCGATTACTCCGAGATGGATGAACTAATCAGGACGAAACCTTCTGCATTTCTCTAGGGGATGTCTCTCGATTGGTCCCTTGAAAACAAATTTTGCATTGTTTCATTCTTTGCGGTTTTTATTGCAAATAACCAATAAGACCGAAAAAACCCATCCTACGGTGTTCCACAAATTCTGCTCGTTCCACTAAAAAGTGTGAAATATAAAAATTTTATAAAAAAAAATTAAACCGACTTCGAACAAACGCATTAAAAGGTGCACTAAAAAGTATGAAATAATTTCCATGTAATTTATGTGAATATACACACGAACTTAAATGCAATACAATCTTTTCGAAGGCGGCACAGAATTGAAAATTTTCGACGCTGGAGATTACGATAATCCTTAAATTCTTCTACATGCTTTCACATATTAATGTATCTTCTCTTCCCACCTACTGATTTCCAAGTTCACCATATTCCAATGAAATCATAATCAGCAACATCTGTCATTTGGAAAATGTTCAATTTTGCGCCGCCTCCGAAAAGATTATATCGTATTTAAGTTCGTGTGTATTCATATAAATTAAAGGGAGATTATTTCATACTTCTCAGTGCTTTTTTCGAAGTCGGTTTAATTACTTTTAATTCGAATTTTTATTCGTAAACGCTAAACAGCGGGTCTTAATGCATTTATGAAGAAATTGGTTGCGTGAAATATAAAACGGTAAAAGATTAGAAAAACTTCAGAATATTGTAATGTTGATTTTAATGTAACAAAGCCATTAAGAGGTGAAATCAATTTTTATTTCAATTCTGCTTCCCATAATAAATTCAGAACATTTTTATTTTGCATGAAGATCCGTGGTCTAGTAATCAACACTGTCCCTTATCTCTAGTATTTGAGAAATTGTTGCCGAATAAGTAATGAAAAGAATCGTAGCCAAGAAAATTCTGACCGTATACATATGTAGATACAGGACACAATAGTGCAAGCATAGCATAGCAAACAGTATAGCGTTCGCGTACCAGGGTGCGCCGTCAATTATTAATTTCCACCTTCCTGGTAACGGTTAAGGGAGAAATTGTAATCTATTCACACTGGAAAACTAGACCCACAGTATTATATTGCCTTCCCTGGATCTTCCCCTCCATTTTTAGCAGCGGAAGTCAAACGCCTGTTACACCGTAGCTGAATTGTAGGAGGGAAAAGGCCGAGTCGAACGATCGGCAAACAGTGCACAATACCACTAAATCCGGCCGGTATCCTGTCCTCGTGTTTGTTAAGGAAAAATCGTCGCTGTTTGTTCCCGATCTTCGCAACATCCGGTCCGAAGAACCGACTAGCATTAGGAAAAGTTCTCCAAGAGCACCAGATAGCTAAGATTTTGTAAAAAATACATATATCAAATTATACTCGATTGGATATTAAGTATCCTATTAAATAAACAAAATAGAAGAAACACACTTATTGCACATAAATCTTCTTCAAAGTCTTCTTCTGCGATTTTAAAGAAAAAAAATTGTGACACTTAACGTCGGACACTTTCAGGATATGTTAGATTTGTTATAAGTAAACAGCCGGTTTTGTGCATTTTTGTCAAGAATTGATAGATACAACACAAAACAGTGAAAATATGAAAACATCAAGAAGATCTAACAATAAGTATAGCCATTTTATTTGTCACCTATTAAAATTACTGACTGAGAAAAGGAATAAAGCTTTATTTATCTCTTGTTCCTTACAACTGATGCATCGAATTTTTGTATTGCATAAATAAGTATATCTAATGATTCAAACATTCGAAAATATGTACTCAAGCTCATGGTCCCATTCTTGGAAAGTTCATTGCATTTTCCCAAAACTGTAGAATATGGAGAACAATTTAATATAGAATATGGTTTCGTTACGAATAATTTTTGAAACCTGTGCCCGTTTTATCGTTTTCCTAATTTTATTGGACTCGTTAGCTTGCACCTCACCTTTGCAATTATTTAATAAAATGCCAGTTCAGGTGATTCGAGCGATTGTACGAGTTTTTTTCAAATGCGAACGTATGCTAAATATAGACAGACATCTGAAAGGGTATGCCTCCACACAGCTGGTTTCATTTCCTATTTTAATTAATGCAATCTTACAAATTGAGGTAGTCGTATACGCGATATAGTCATGCAAAGAAACTCGTAACACATGTTGATTACCCTGTAGTTTAATTTCAGAAATTCTGAGACAATTATAAAACATGTAATCAAAAATTTATGACAAAAAATGAACTAACGCGATTTAAAGGAATAGACAAATTAAAAGAATTTAGACAATGTATAAGATTCAGCTTATTCAAATTATAAAAGGAAGAATGAAGCTCCTATTTGACTGGTTGCAATTCACACCAATGATTTTCATTTTTTATTTGTACCTCTTGTAATAATAATGAATTA
The DNA here is from genome assembly GCF_051020765.1 of Lasioglossum baleicum. NCBI lineage: Eukaryota > Metazoa > Arthropoda > Insecta > Hymenoptera > Halictidae > Lasioglossum > Lasioglossum baleicum. Next base: position 18,766,361 of record NC_134931.1, read on the forward strand.
AATCAGTGTTTTTGATGCACAAAAACGTAAATTTTGATATTTGAAAGGTCCTGCTCTCAATCTAAAACCGATACTCTCACGTAACTATCTTTACCTATACTCGCCAACAGTAATTGCAACATTAAAAATGTTTTATGTTCATGAAACTATTTGTATACAGTTTTTATACATAGGTATGTAGAAATAACCGAGAATATAAACAGCACGAATAAGTGGAAGATATTAATTGAACTGTAATAATTATTTCAGAAGAAACGCAACAAAATCAGCGTTCCTGTAAACGTGTAAATGTTTGTACTCGTGGATCCTATTTAAACTAAACCTAATGAAAAGTATTGTTAAAAATATTTAGAACACTTTGGTTTCCGATTCCCGTGCTTTTCGGCAGGAAAATGGTGGCAACGTCCCTAGGCTCGAGATTATAGAGGATCGGAGGGATTATTCGAGGAGGCGTAGAACCGTATACAGGTCATAAATGAAAATCAGAAATTTCCGACGATCAAAAGATCGACTGGTCAATGGAGATGCGGTCTTATTGCACTGAATGCCAGAACGTGAACGTGGTCGCAGGCACAGGAAGAAGGCAGGGGCACATCCGTATCGTGGTCAGAACCCGTGACCCCCCGTACGTACACGTGTAAAGGTACGTATGCCCGTCCACGCAACACGTACGATCCGCGATTTTACCAAGGATTATCTCTCTCCCAACCCTCTCTTTACCAACGCTCCGGTTACCTCTCGGAAATTTTCGAACCTCTCCCGGTGTGCGTGTGTGCACCTGTGTGTGTATGCACATATGCTCCCGACTTTTTACGTCGTCGCACTTTCCCTTAACCCCCTGTGTTCTCAATTATATCATTCCTTTTTCGCTGGCATATTCCCTGCAGGTTGTTCGCTTTGTTTAACACTCTCGCCGGCACTATTTGTTTCGGTGATGCATTCGGTTGTTGCACATGTGAAATATCCGATTTTTATATTACTTCTTCTTTTAAACTTATTCGTCAACGTGGACAATACCATTCAACGCATTCTGTCAACGAATTACTTGGTTGTATCACCGACGCGTGGAATTAAAACTTTTTTTTTCGCGGCGTTTACATTCATCATTTACAAGACTGTCAACTCCATTTTTGGGTTTGTGTGACAAAACTGTCTTCCACGGAAGACAAGGTTCTTGTGCGATTGATATAGACAGCGGATTTTTATGTAAATTAAACATTTTCCATCCGACTTGCAAGCTGGAGTGAAATAGAAATTTATTTTTGTATAACAGTATTTTTAAATTCTTCTAATATTTTTACTACGCTCTCTAGATTATAAGCATTCCAACAGTCTATTTGCATTCTTATTCTTTGCATTCCAACTGTCTATTAAAACCATAAGTGCAATTGTTTCATTGGCAAATATTGTAGAATTTAAAGCTATCGTGGCAATAGAGCCAAATATGGAATAATAAAGCTTTCTGCTAATAAATGAATTGCTGACAATATAAAGATCCTTTTCTATAAAAATTGTATATAGTTCTAATAGTAAAAACGTCGTATAAAAATACAAAACAAGTTAGCTTCCTCTACTTAGACATACATATACAATAAAAATGTATCGCTTTCTCCACACAACTCTAAATTATAATATAATTATAATACAAAAAGGTGTGACTGCTATTTGTAGTTTATAGTCCCTCAAGTTTCATTTCCCCAATAACCGAATCGTACCGACATTAAAGAATAATCAGAACCAATTAAAAACAATGCAGATGTGGTCTGCTCAGAAAATAGATTAACTCATAACTCATCATACGATTCTCACCGATTGCTCAACTCTTTGAGCATTCCACGACGCGGCAGAAAGTGGCAAATTGATATACATAGAGGAGTTAGCTCGGCAATGAGCTGAAAGTGCTCAGGAGGGGTGAAATTGGAAGGGTAGCAAATTGGCTGTGTAATGTTGGGGGTTGTTCTTCGACGACACTATATTCACGGTTATGAACGTTTGTAGCATTTGCAATTATTCAGCCAATTCCCACGACATGAAAAAACGAAAGAAACAAAATAAAAATCTCTCTCACACACTCGGTCATTTAAAAAACACCAATTAAAATACCATTAAAATCATTTACCTGTACTTGATCCGTTTTCGTGTTAGCAGCCATCCATGCCTCTACAAACGTGTCCATAGCGCTCTGAAAATCCATTCCACCGTGGAGCGTTTCTTAATAATTGTCCCGGGACTCGTAAGTCGCCGCCATTTTCAGCATCACACTATAATCACCGATATTGCTCGAACCGATTCTCACCGATTTCGCGATTTATCTGTTCCTACGTGTCATCGATCGGCCGTGCGACGTTCCTTCGACTACACTCCGTTCAAAATACGCGGTTGGTCACAGCCATACGTGTCGTCAACATGATCCCCCAACCCTTAATCCCGATACCCGATCGACCAGCTAAAAAACTCATGCAGAACATGCACTTCCGATAATTCTCATAGTCCCATGGAAAATCTCGACGTTACCGTTCCGGGTCAATCGAACGCGAGTAATCGGGAGAGCGTATCATTGATGGTTAAAATCGATTAGATCACCGAGATCAATAAGTCGACAGCGCACACTTACTAGAAAGAACGGCTTTGCACGCACGTGTCTCGGGAGCGATGGTGATCTCGGAGATTCCTCTCCAACGCAGCTCGAGTTCCCACTGAACATACGACCGATTATACCAACGAAATACCCGATCGACTGTTTGACGTGCGAATAATGTTAATGATCGTGAAGCACACTGGCGCGACTGTTAGGAAATCGCTAGAGCTACCGGTAGCACGCGGCCGGCTAACAAGTGGTTGGAAATTTTTTCTACATGATCCTCTCGCACGTCCGCAGCCGTGGTCCACAAACTGTCAATCTCTCAGCATCGATCGAGGAGCACTGTCCAACGTTCGGCATCAACGTTCGGTCTCATGTCAGTCTCTCAGTGTAATCCACGGGGGAACAGATGATCGGGTGGGGCCCTGGATAGCAGGATAGTCTCGGGTCGAGGTAGCTCTCAATGCTGATAGATCAGACCGGAGACATGGTACACGTTGCCTGGTGTGTGGAGCACGGGTCGCGAGGACGACACGTTCGCATGGGACGGCGTTCGAGCCGCGACTGTGCACGCCGAGACGTCGCGGCGCTGGTTCTGCCCCTGCGACGCCCTACCCGCCGACCTACCCGCGTTACCCACCGTCCTACCCGCGCCACGTCGGTGTCACCCCACCACCGCGCCGGCCTCCATCGCCCCACAGGAAGACTATCCTGGTCCTCACTCGGATGGTTCACCCTCAAACCCTTCAGAACTGCCTCCGTCATCCGTGCAGCTTCCCTTTCCCTCGTTCCTCCTCCTCCACCTCCTCCACCTCCTCCACCTCCTCCTTCTCCTCCGAACAGAGATGCAGAAGTCCCCTCTTCTCATCTCTATCTCCCCCGCCCTCTTTGATCGTCTCCTCCTCCCCGACACGCGGCTCTCTTTCTTACTCATCCACCTGGTCCCCTTTGCCGGTACACCCAATCCGCCGGTGCTTCGACTATTTTCTCTCCCGTGTTTTCCTTCGAATTTCCCTCTGTTTCTCCCTCTTTGTTTCATCAACGGGTCTCATCCTCTTCCCTCTTCCAACATCTCCTCTTCATCCTCGACCCCTCTTCCTCCCGCTTTCTGGGTTACCCCTGTATCGCTTTCTCCCTTGCTCTGTCTTTGCTTCTATTCGTCTTGGCTGATCTCCCTCTCCCGCTATCTCCCGCTCTCCCTCTCTCTCTCTGGCTAGAGGTCTATACGCGATTCGACTCCCACTTCTGTTCGCCGAGCTAGTTTTCCGGTACCCCGCCGCATAGCTGCGCGGCTTCCGCGCCAGGGGTGTGTCTAACGATAAGATGCACTCATACCGTTGCACCTGTGCACCTGCAACACACCGCACGCTGCTGGGAGACGTGGACACTGGGGCCGGGGGCTGCCGAGCAGATATCAAGATTTCGCTCGAGGCTGCGGGCTCGCTTCTTCGTGGGGATTTTGGTTTTCTGATGGGAACGTAAGAGGTTGTTGCACATCTACCACTAGCATTTTTATAATTCTTCTATAGTTTTTGGTAGACTGCCGATCTTTATGTAACGGAAAAATTGTTTGCGTCAATTGCAAAATACAGTAGCCTAACTTTTTGTTCTCTTCCTTTTGTAATTTTAAGAATCTGGTTTATCGGCGTTTTCTCAAATTCTTTTAATTTGTTTTCTGGTTTCAATTGTGCCCACTCATTTTTTTTGATAAATATATAAAATACGCAGTAACGAATGCATCTGTTATTTAAATAGTTCATCTGCTATTGTAGTACTTTTAGTCATATTTTCAGTTTGTTAAACTATTCGGAGCATACTCGGTTCGGCAGAAGAGAAGTGTAGTTATTAATAGACTGCGGATTTTTATACATTTATGGCGAATAAAAATTTTCAGACAATGCTGGAGCATTAAATTCAACAGAATTTAGTAGGATTTTTATTTATGTTGGATCTACGAATGAAAATAGAATTTTATTTGGTACCAGTTCCTGAAAATTTGTCTACAAAAATTGAAAATTCCGTAAATATCCGCAGTCCAGTTATTAAAATTTAAATGATTTTCAATTATTTGAGCTTTCTTCATTATGAATGAAATTCAATCGCGAAACTTACGAGTCGAATTATAGTTATACATAGATTGCGGATCTTTATGCACAATTAAAAATGTTTGCATTGATTGCAAGACACAGGAGCCAAATAGAAATATCATTCTTATTTTAATTATCTTATTAAGGTAAAACTAGTACACTCTGGGTTCACTGGTGGCCTTAAATCTTTTTAATGCCTCCTCTGTTTTAAATTGTACGTACTACGTCTCTCTTCATATAACAATTTACAATTTCTAAAATAATTTTATTGTTGTCTCAATTTTCGTAATCATCGTCTACTGTGTGTGACGGAATGGTGCTGTGTGAGGCGAGAGTTCTTTTAGATTATTAGCTTTATTATTTATATTCAATTTGAAATGGAGATTAACCTTGATTTCGAAGAAGTGGATTGAACAATTGTATATTCACCATAAAGTATGAAACATAATATTTTGCCATATGTATTGTATGCCACAAGATTAAAGTAGTGGTTGTAGTAAAGCATTGGTTGACACCTTTATTCTTGGGCGACATCTATGTCGAATAGTTCATACTGACTTATACTACATTAATAAATACAAGCTAGAGAAATTTCGTTCATATTATAATAAGAATGACCAATTAACGGACTTGCCCCCCGTAGACGGACTTACCCCACTCCACCTTAATATAAAAGTATGAATACATAATATCTTAAATACATGGGGAAATGATTATAATGGGTCTAATTGCATAGACAATGTACATTCAAGGTACATAACCATAAAAACGCATAACTACAAAATTGTTTAACAAAGCAGTTCATGTGCATTCTGTTCTCTAGCATGTATAGTTCCATTCATACATATACACGATAAATATTCTTTTTTTTCTTTCATGCATTTATGAAAACCTTGAAAGAATTCAAAAAATCGTTATATTATTTTCGTTCAAAGAATTCGTGTTTTGCATAAAAATTGACACACACTTAGAGCTTTCATTTAATTCTATCTCGTAGGTTCACGTGCAAGATTACAAGTTTAATAATCTTGACCCATATAATTAGACCTTCAATATGTACTTTGAAACAAGTTCAATAATCTTGTCCCATATAATTAGACCTTCAAGATGTACTTTGAAACAAGTTTAATAATCTTGTCCCATATAATTAGACCTTCAAAATGTACTTTGTAAGTGCAACGATTCTACTAACTCGTATCTAATATTACATTTATATTTCAGATACATCTCTATCGAAATGGTAAATAGAAACTTAGTGGGATAGTAAAATTCCAAATAGTTATTAATAGTGACACATGAGATAATCATTAGTATGAATGGGTCAGTATCGGCCCCAGCAGTTCACTTAAAGGTGAAAAGAATGAAAAGAATAATTTATCAAACGACTCCACCGACTTGAATAGCCGCGCAACATTTGTAACGGATCGCGTGCAATAACAGGTTGATTATATCTATGGTGACGTCCCGTATCAGTTCCGGTTTCCGGTGCATGGATTGCAGTAACGATCATCGTTTTCGCCTATGATACTTTAAACGCACGGGACTCCTCTGTCGTCATTCTGTGGTTCCGATTCGTGAGTGTCGGTTCTCCTTTCGATTCGCGAAGACGCTCCATTTGTCAAACGACGCGTTGAACGCACGCACCGCGAGCCGCATACTTTGCATTCGATTAAATCAAACAGCAAAAGTCGTTTAACCCAGATCGGCCGGCGACGTTATTGATATCGATTTATGCGAACGGGAAAAAACCTGATCAGCGAGAGATCGGTCAGCTTAATCTCGACCGAGCTCCGATAGCGCTGGGGTATTAAACTAGATAATCCTAGGATTAGGCAAAGTGCTCGTCAGTTAATCCGTTGATCACGTGACGTATGCCATTCGCCGTTCTATTCCGTGACAGCGACGCTATGATTTCTTTTAACCCCTTTTTTTAACCTTTTTAACCTTTAACCTTTTCACTTTTTAACTTTTTTCAACCCTTCTCCACTCCCCCATCATTTCTGCTGCCCCAATTGATTAACAGCTGTAGGAATACCTTGTTCCAATTGTTTATAAACATCAAAATTGAATAGTTTGGTGTGTTATTATTTCATCGTTTTTAAATGTCTGCGATCCATTGCTGAAGATTTTTTAACCGTCAGCACTCCAATGTTGACTCTGAGGCGCCATTCAAAATATTGTTTACATTATTAAATGTGTCGGTATCTAATCAATTACTAAATTTAACTTTTATATTCATTTTATATTCATTCGATTTTATATTCATACAAAGAAAAAAAGTAATATGGAATGGAATTATTCTGTCTTGGAAGAAATGTTTAATTCTCGAGATAAAATAGCTCCGAGTGCAAACGGTTAATGAATGCTTAAACAGCAATTTTAACTGTAAATCAACAAGCCTCCCTCAGTAACTAATAATTTTGCTTATTACGATTATTACGATTTCTGATTTTTGAGAATCCTATTAATCCTTTGCCTTAGAGTGACGTCTCACAAACCTCATGCCAAAATTGGATTATTTTTAATTTTCTATCATCTTGACCTCTTGAAGCAATACAAATTATTTTATTTAGAGATTTATTTTAATTTGGAACATTGGAATTAAATTGTAAGAGACAAAAGGCTTAATAGACTTCCGGTAGTATTAACTGTTATTGTTCTACTGAGAGTTTTTTTTTTCAGTTGAGCACAGGTATTTTTCTTTCGTTTCAAACAAGATCTCGCGATTTTTATCCCGGGACGCGGGCACATCGGCACGAAGCCAGCCGAAAATCTTCTGTCGGACAAATTTCTGGTGACAGATTGGGAAAAACCGGAGATTTCGTTCGCGGATACATCATTCCACACTTTTCAAATCCGATTGGGGACACCGATTTCGCGAAACGAAACAAACGTGTGGTATTCGCTACATGGAAACTCCTAATCCCTTCGAGGTTGATACGGATTCTCTGATATATGCGAATGCCTCGATATGGTAGTCGCAAAGTACCGACATTCAACTGCTTTTCATTTTATTTAAGACTTTTTTATAATACATATGTATAACAATATCCTTAAATTCATCTAATGTCTTTCCAGTTTTCGACCCATTCAGTTTTGTCGTAAATGCATCAAATCTACAGTCTGATTATTTATCAATCTTAAAGGAAATTTTTTTCACTCTTACCTACTTACCGAAGTACTGTATATATTTTATTTATACTTGGCTGATTGATTAAACAATCTCCAAAATGTGGATTTACCTTGCTCTTGCATCGAGTCAGCATTCTTACATGAAATGAATTAAACATGACAAATTTAATTAAAAATGACATAGAAAATTAACACAGCACACACATCCGCATTCTTCGGGACTGTCCAACATTCAACCACAGAAGAAGCAGATACAAATACTAACAGAGTGGAAAAACACCTTAGTGAGAAAACACAAGCAATTGCAGTAATCATTAACGACACCTTAGAAACCATGTTTACAAAAGTAGACCTCTACATTATAAAGAATTCCATCACCAAGTAGTCGCTAATAATCTGAGAAGTTGAGAAACGTCCCTCAAAATTTAACATCCATTGCTTCTTTCAACGGCAATCAAAATTATCAGTAGACTGCGGATCTTTATGCATTTATAGCAAAATTGAGTAGATGAAATTCAAAATTGTTGAATAATTTTTAAAATTGAAGATGTCAATATATGTATGACTTCTCCCCTATAGAAAATCATTAAGGGAAGAAATAACATTTAATGTATGTAATCCAATTCGTCTGGAGAACAAATCAGCGTTTCAACACGAAATAAACCCTGAGGAAATTAGAGAAGAGGCAACCCTCAAGATTCTACAGATTCGCCATGGACGCTGTCAACCTGGACCAACACAAGAACGTGTCCACAGCGACAGGAGCCGTCCAGAGAGAATCAGCATTTTTGCATGAAGCGAATTCGGCAGAGTTGGGCAGTAATTAATTACATGCGTATTTAATTACACCTTCAAATACATGTGCAAAAGTGGACTATGATTACAATAAGAAAACGGTTAAATGGTCCAAAACATAAAAATTAGTGGTTTAAAAGAACAATTACACTGAAGTAATTGTTAGACTCAATTACAATTACTGTAATCGTGTTAAGTAATTGCAATGACTCCTTTCACAATTACTGTAATCGTGTTAAGTAATTGTTAGACTCAATTACAATTACTGTAATCGTGTTAAGTAATTGCAATTACTCCTTTCACAATTACATGTAATTGTAATTGGTAATTGCAATTACTTTGGCTCAACCAGTAATTGTAATTGGTAATTGCAATTAGTTTAGCTCAACCAGTAATTGTAATTGGTAATTGGAATTACTTTGGCTCAACCAGTAATTGTAATTGCAATTACCAATTACAATTACATGTAATTGTAATTTTATTTCTGCAATTTCAAGTTACAGTAATTGGTAAGTAATTGTAATTGTAATTGAAGTTACATTTTGCCCAACTCCGGGCGAATTGCATCAGCGTAGACGCAGGGAGGAAGCATTCCCGAAAATTCCTGCACATTTACCACGAACGATCTCAACGCGAAACAGGAGAACGACGATCCACGTGTCGTACCCGGCGCAAGGAAAAAAACCCGTCAATTTCGCGTCCGGTATCTCATAGCGGGTTGAATACCAGCTAGTTACATTTCCTATGGCTACCAAGGCTGACGGCCCTTATCGCGAGCGCTGAAGCCAATAAAGCATCCTACCAGGCTTTATCTCAAACTTTCCCATCCCCCGTCTGAACGGCGCGGCGCACTCTTCTAGCCGGCCATCCGCATGCAAACGACACGTGCACAGACGACAGTGGTGCACAGTAACGCTTCACCGAGGCAGCTGTCGAAGTATCCACACAGACACATATACCTCTACAAACATCGGGAGGAGGGATCGGGGATGGGGGGAAATTTTCCTTGTAAAAGGAGCAGGGACCGGTAGCGGGGTAATGATTGCATCCGCGGATGCCACAGATGCAATCTGTGTGCAAAGCGGACCGAAGTTGAGTCTTGAAGGTTTGTGGGAGGTGGGACGGGGGACGGGGGGCTGTAGGAGAAGCTTGGAGGGGTTGAGACGGGGTGGGCAACAGAGGATGGATCACGGATGGAAGGACTACGGCTCCCGTTGAACCCGTTGGAGGGGTTACCGGTCGAAGTCTCGCCGGTGACACGGCTGGTCCGACTATTTTCCAGGATCGCCAGAACCTCGTAGTGGGGGTGGTAAAGCTGCGCCGGGGAGGCGTGCACCAGGAAGCTTGCGGGCGGAGCTTTTGCGACTCACGCCTTCTAGTGGCGAGCAGCTTTCGCGTCGCGACCAGAAAGGCGTCTCTCGGAGGGTAGCTCCTACTGGAAGCTACCCGTGTTACGCCTCTCTCTTTCCTCTTGGAGCTTCTCCAAACCGTCTCATCCCTCTCTCGACCTCTCTCCCACCCCCTCAGTCCTCCCGCAAGACCCCCCTGCCCCTTTGCCGCGTCTGATTCGTACGCCCGACAGACTGCAACCGTATACGAGAGGATGTACACGCTTGCAACCCCGTCTTTGGACGCTTTCATTGGAAAAAGTGGAAGGCACGGGCTTGCTATCAGGAAATCTGGGTTTGCGCGACAGGGTGGGGTGAATGGGGGGGGGCGCGGGATGGGCGAGTCTAAGGCGAGGGTAACGTATGCCCCGAGCTAATTTGCCGAAGCTTACCCGGGAAATTACGAGCGTCCTGCGCGATGCATCGGAATATCCTTAGAAAGGCGCTCCCGCAGTCCTTTTCTCGATCCGCGGACACCCCTCTCGCACCCCTCGCCGTTTTTTTCATCTCTTAATGATTCCGCGAGTTTTCGATTATTACGACCGGCACAGGCTGCTCGGAATGCTGTCGGATATCGATTTTTATGGCCGCCAATGCGGCTGCGGGTTTAAGCCTTGAACGGGTTTTGAGCCGATGGAGTCGGACGCGGGTGGGATTTCTTGTTGGTAGGTGAGCTGGAAAGATTTGATGTGATGTATACCCAACCGTCTTATAATATCGTTTCGATACAACACGTTGCAAAAATTGTGAAAGCACTGCTATGACACTATACATATAATTATGACATGGTTTTCATGTAGCACCACTTACAAGTAACACGTACTTATTAAACACCGAAGAATATTAAATACGTGTCTTTTTGTTTTGGCTAAATACGCTTTTTAGGGGTAGAAAGCACTCCTCAAACCTCTGGAGATGGAAACGTTTGTGGCTAATTATTTCTTAAAGGGTTCATGTTGTTTCTATTTTGAGCCTATTTTCCTATAATTTTCCTTTTTTTGGGGGGGGAAAATAATGCAACAAACCAATTCTGAAGACAGATTTAGAGTCATCGCATAAAATTACTGATTATAGATACAGGAAGCGCTCGAGGGCCGGCAACTGCTAAATCCGGCAAGTCCGGCTTATTATTTCTTAATTTAATTGACCTTGAAAATCGATCTCAAGGTCGATTTCAAGGACGCCATCAACTGCATCACTCTGAGCTGTACAACTCTGGATCTAGCACTTTTTTCAGAAACTGTATCCTTTAAGAAACAATTAGCCACAAACGTTTCCATCTCCAGAGGTTTGAGGAGTGCTTTCTACCCCTAAAAAGCGTATTTAGCCGAAAGAAAAAAACATGTACTTAATATTTTTCGGTGTTTAATAAGTACGTTAAATTTCATTGAAATTAGTGAGTATCAGTTGGGTAGTGTTACTTGTTAGACATTTTAACAACCTTTGTATCGCATATAATTATAAAAAGGTTCGCTTAACACGGTTTTAATACAAGACGGAACGAACTAGCCGTGTTATAGGAGGGTTGAATTTTGCCCATACATTAGGGTGGTCATAAATACAGTGGGCGATCACTGTGGATTTTTATGCGGAATCAAAATTGTTTGTGTCAATGGCAAGGAACGGCAGCCACGTAGTATAACATAATTTTGTAAATTTTTAATTATGGATTAATTAACAATGTAGAATTACTAAAGAAGCCAACGTCATTCGTTTTAAATTTTTGATTGTGTGACTGTTAAAAATATGAGGACGTCATTGTGGAAAATCGTTAAATAAAAAAATGAAGTGAATTTCAATTTTACTAGAATGAATTTTGACGACGTAAACACATAGTGAAAATCATCCAGAGAAGAGTGAAATGAGATTCAGCTTTCCTTGCTCTTTCATTACAGATAAGAATACAAAAAATATTGTATTGAAAATGTTGAAAGATGATAAAAAATTGTAAGGAGCGTTTCTATCAGAAATTATAGAATAAGAGGTTATCTACAGGTTCTATTCATTCACAGAAGTTCAGTATATCTCCGCCACGAACTGTACCATTGTATCGCTGTGGCACAGCTCCTGAATGTATACAACCATACTCGCATCGCTGCAGAGCTCTATCTGTTCTCCAATCTACAGGCGTGGCTAAAATTAAAACAAAGTCCGAACCAGTCTTGGTACTTGGCGTACACACGTACTAATCTATTCATTACAGTTCACTTTTCATTAATAAGCCTCGAATCAGAGTAGGGCAATAATCAAGTAATATTTAAAAACGACTAATAGTCTTTTTGAATAGCAAAATTAGTCAAAACTTTTTGATTAGTTAGTGATAACTAATGAATAATATTAATGTGTGTTAGTCGCACAATAGTGACTGATGACTAAAGATTGATGACTGACCATCAACTACTAATTCACTAATAAGCAATAGCTAACGATTACTTAGAGCTGTGACTGTTTGCCATTTAATCAAAAATTTATTTTGTTCATTAATAATTTTGATATCGTCAAAATAGTATTTTGACACTGTTAAAGTCTTTTAATCCTTTTAATGTTTTGAATTATATCTACTCATTTCTGTCATAAATGCATAAAATCCGCAGACTAGTCATCACTAACTAATCAAAAAGTTTTGACTAATTACTATTTTGCTATGGCTAGCATTCAAAAAGACTATAAGTTATTTTCAATTAACAATTAATAATCGTTAATCGCAATTAACGATTAATAAGTATTTAATCGTTAACCACAATTTTAACGACTAAACGAGGAGATTAATTGTTAATTGCGATTAACGATTGAAGGAGAAATTTAGTCGTCAATCGTTGATTAAATTTTTGCCCAACTCTGCCTGGCAGGAACTCAAAATATGAAAATTGAGGAATTCATGATTATCCGTCAGTGAATTATAGTTGAGAATATGCTCTTGTAGAATCAGTAAAAAATCACGATGTTGAAAGGCTAAATTCGGTGTCATACGGTTCTAATAAGTATATTTTGATAAGTACGCGACAATATATTTACCAATCAAATTAACATGGCTTGTTAACACTGAACTTTTTCGTTACCTTGTCGGACAATTTTTTTGCAAAATGTCGAGACTTTTTATCTAACTTGAATGCTAAAGGAGAAAAAGTTGCAACTCGTTTGCACTTTCTGAGAAATTCCTTTCCTTTCATTACGTGCAGTATACCATCGCGATGCAGTGTGTTTCCTGAGATGAAAACTAATATTTATATTAATATTTACTTATTAAAAAGATTCGTGATCTACATACTTAGTATTAAACTGATAATTTACATTATTTCAACCTAATTTGCATACAAAATGGTGAACAGTATTTAAATATCTAAAAACTTATATAAAATTTCGGAAAAAAAATGTTTTCGACAGCAAATAAAAATCATTTTAAATGTTAAAGTGCATTTTTGATTTCATATTTATTATAGCTGATGTTAAGACGAATTCAACAACCTCCTACATTACGACCTTGAGCCCATGAATAACGCTGAAATAGTTTTTTCTTAATTTTCAGGTCAGATGCACCACTGTGCCAACGTATTAAACACGAACAAATTCGATAACGACAAAACAGAGAGAGAGAGTTTCGTACGAAACTTTTTCGTACTCGGATTCAGCATTCAAAATGGGGTTAATACTCGGCTGTTGTTATCGGGAATTGAACAAGGACAAGCGTAGGGAGGTACGCGAGCATAAGGGCTGTGTTTGTATCCGAAAGCGAAGGCCAGAGACTGGGTGTAGCGCTCGGTGATCTACCTTCCCCCCCACATTCAATTACTAGAACTGGCAATAAAATCGAAGCGGGTGTCGAATTTAAATTTTCCAAGGCGACGTTCGCGGCGCGGCTCCGATAAAGAAGAACTGGCCCGGTATAAAGCTCGAAATAAGAAATGAAATACACTCGTTCCCGGAGTACATACGCGATACGCCGCGAAATCTGTCGAGCATGTGGTCTGGAAGCGTTAATGTACAAATTGAAAACCATTTAGCAAATCTCCCCCATCGTTCGAAGTGTTAATAAATTCAGGTTTACGAGGGTCGGAGGGGTTGCGTTATGGATCTACAAGCGTCGGTGCGTTAACTTACACATAAAAGCGGAGGCTGCGCCTCTCCGCCCGGCACCGTGGAAAAAGGATCTTCCTTGCGGGAAAAGCGGAAGCCCGTGAGAGCCCGCGGAGAATGTTCGGTGTCATCGGGACGGATCTTTTTGTCGCTCGATTGAGCATCACCGTCTTTTCATACGTGACTGTGCCGCCGCGCCGTGCAACCGTAAAGGGTGTAGCTCCCTCGACCGACACTAATTTATTTCGCACTGTTATTAGTCGAGCCCGAATGTTTATGTAAATATGGATTTATCGGGTACAGCGAAGAATCCACTCGGGAATTACAGAAGAATCGATTTTGTTTTTATTGCATTAGCTTGTCGCATACGAAATGTCTCGGATTCGATATTGCTAATTTAGTTGAAAAACGTTTTCGTTTTCCGTTATTTTTTCCTTCGAGACTTTCAGCAATGTATTTGTGACATTTTTCCGAATAAAATGATACCAAACGTGGCATAATTCGCTACGTATTTGCTCCTTCAATCAGCAATAAAGTATCACCTCGATTATCCGAACCGATAGCTGAATTCTCCATTATCCGAGCATGGATAACACATATAAACTTTACAGCTAGACTGTTATTCAAACGCGCAAGTTTAGTTCTCCGACCGGTTCGGATAATAGAGGTGCCACTGTATCACGGATTAAACGAGTAAACATGTGTCGGGAGCAAAAGCTCCATAAACAAACAATAAAAGACGAAACAGTTGTGTTACCGGATTGTATAATTAGTAGACTGCGGATCTGTATGCAAAATAAAAATTGTTCACATATACTGCAAGAGACAGGAGCCAAATAGAAACTTCTTATTTCTTAAAATCATCTTACTTACACTGATGTACTTAAATCTTTCGAATATGTCCCCTGCTTTATATTGTACGTATTCATTTCTGTCATAAACGCATAAAATCCGCAGCCTAGTAATTAGACTGCAGATTTTACATACATTTCCGACAAGATTGAGTAAGTGAAATTTATAATAGTACGAACTATTACCTCCAATCTATAATATTAAGATGATTCGAGGAAAAAAGGAGTTTCTACTTTGTTTATATTTCACATTGCAGTGTAATTCTAATGTAGGGGAGAGTCGCACCAATTATAAGAAGTGGGGGATGTACACGAAAATAATAACAATACACTGGAAAAAGTGTTCGTCTAGAAAAGGGTAATTTTCTTCATGGTTCGATTCGGAATCCAATTATTTTTTCTGACGTCGAAGGCTCAGGGTTTCGTTCTTAAAACGAGAGGGAAGAATTCGCAGCCGGATCGAGTGTACGCATATAACATGCTCAAGCGGCGAATCAGAAATACGTTTCCATCGTAACTACGAAGCTGATCTAACGGTAATCAGCTTCCGTACTCGTTCCTCAAGTTCCTTTATCTCCTTGGGCTCTCCGGGTAGGACAGAAATGATACAGAATTTAATACAGCTTCATTCAATAAACTCCCATATACATGCTCCTGTCCGTGTCACTAAATTCTAACTCGATGTAGGAGCTGTACGTCGTAATCCCCTGACTACGTCGAGCGAGTCCTTTGAGGGTGAAAACGTTACCGAGAGCACAAACGAGAAGATAAAGAGAGAGAGAAGGAGAGAAAGCAAGCGCGCTCGCGTGGAAGGGTTAGGTAGGACATTCGTAGTTTGCCCGAAATCTGCAGGTATAATACATCATAATAGGAAAGGAGAAGGATTCCTCGTGCAACGGGGAATCGGCGGAGATATTACTTATACTTACGCGACACCGCTGCGAGCGTATTCGACACACAGATTTTCCTCCTAGATATGGTTTGCCGGTATCCAAAATTTGGGTACCCGAAATTGTCCAGTCGGGTCGGGCTCTTTTCGGACAAAAATCTGCCGACAACTCAGTTTTTCATCGATTCAATTGGAATTTTTTTTTAAATGTTCGTGAACGACTATAGTTTGATGACGTGCTGCGCGAAAGTCGTTAACTGTCGCAATCAAGAATCCTCATCTACAAAGTTCAATAACTAAAAAGTAATATATGTTCAGTCGGGCCCAAGTTGGTTAATAATTTGGAACACGTTAACAGTCTGCCATGCAATGAAGAATATTATAAATATGGGCTCTCGACTTTAGACTGTTGGATCCGTTTCATGGAATACCTTCTACATGTTTCATACAACTTAGATTTCGAGAAAGGATCTGCGAGAACTATAGAGGAAAAAAGTTAAAAACGGCAAGGAAGAAAAAAGTGCAAAATTCTTTGAAAGAGCTATCAATCACAGTTGATGTTGTCAAACAGGGAGCTGGTACATCAAATACTGGGAACGTGGCCCGAACTTTCTTTAGAAAAGCCGAATCAGTTACTGCAGTGACTGGATTAAACGCGGTTACTATCACAAGATTGCATAACATTCTTCAGGTAATTACATGTGACAAGAAAGCTGATTCTGTGAAATGCAAAGAATATTGATCGGAGACGGTTAAATTGTGCATTAAAATTTATCCATGGTTTAAACTACCTCCATCAGTTCATAAGGTACTGCAACATGGAAGTGAAGTATTTGCTACATTTGAACTGCCAATTGGTTTGTATTCAGATGAGCCGCAAGAGGCATAAAGTCTTCAGGAAATCACGAGCTGAAAACTCCCGAATGTGTTGCCGCAAAAAGACAAATATAGGTATTATACGGCATATGTTATCATCATCCGATCCACTTATAAGCTATCTAAGAATAAAGGATGGCAGGCACAAGGAAGTTCTTTCTCAAGAAGCGAAAACTGTTGGATCAATAAATTAATGGTAAGTCTCACAAGTGCCGAATGTAATTCTATTCAATTGGTAATTCTCACGACCAGATTTACAGTTTAAAATTTTGCGGTTTAGGGTTCAGGATTAAGAAGTGTTGGCAACTCAGCTGGGACATGCAAATTTATGGTATGGGCGGATGAAGTATCGCAGTTGTTGGGCTTTGTAGATAAGGATTCTTGATTGTGACAGTTAGCGATTTTCGCGCAGCACGTCATCAAAGTATAGTCCTTCACGAACATTTTAAAAGAGAATGCAATTGAATCGATGAAAAACTGAGTTGTCGGCAGATTTTTGTCCAAAAAGATCGATTTCTGGCCCACTGTGGGCCACGTGAGTAAGCTGCGGATTTTTATACAAAATCAAAATTCTTGAAGTCTATTCTAAGAGACTGAAAATAAATCAAATTATATTTTCTCTTCCACTGACCTTGAAAGGTCGAAAATAATTTAACAGTATTCTTAGGTCCTCCAGGTGCAATACAACAAAGTCGAGAGTTCGCGATATATAACTGGAGATACAAATCTGTATACATATGAGAACGGCAGGTGGAGTAGAGTACTTAGAAAAAGAGGGAAAGGCAGCCAAGAGCTAACAGCAAGAGTTACATGCGGAAACTTCGAAGAAGGAAGCCCGTACTGGCTAGAAGAGGAAAAAAGGAAATGAGGCATCTATTAGAAGACTGCTATAGTGCAGAGGGCAGCGAACTAAGAGAGGAGGACATAGTAGAGGGTAGATCAGGAGAGGGGGTAGTAGCTGGCTGAGAATGATAGAAGCTTAGCGCAGAGGAGTCAGAAATGAGAAATAAACCAAAGGCAAACACGGGAGGTTATGCAATTTAGTATAAATGAAATAAAAATGAATATAGTGCAAAAATACGAGTGCTGCGTGTAGTAGTTAAAGCGTAGTCAAGCGTTGCGTATGTGTGATTGTAAATCCATGTCCAATTCTCGGCTGCAAAGTAAAAGTAAATGAATTATATTATATCCTTAAATCCTTCTACTGTCTTTTCAAGTTTTAAATAAGTGGATTCTAATTGTAATTCTAATTATTAACTTTTAGGACACCCGAGGCTCGGACACCCGCACCACCTAGTTGATGGCAACTCGAAGGACGACCGATACGAAGCGGAGAACGATCAGCTCATAAGCGAATGAGCGACTTTGGATTCAGTACCACAGCGTATCCTGCAGGCCATCGGCGATGCCCCTTTGCGTGACCGAGGTGCATGCCATGGGAGAGATCCGAGGGTGTTAAGGACGTGAATGGGGTTTGCCCGTGTGGTATGGCGACATCAAACTGCTTAAACCATAACCGACGACTAATCGGAGTTGACGTAGTTCTGCTAATCCGGGGAAAGGGACGAACGTTTACGAATTCGGGCCATTTCATGGACATAACTGGCGGATCCGGACTTTGTGCATTTGTAAGCCGGGACTTCCGGCGAATTTTTCGGATCGAAGATCTTGTCGAATCCTATTCGGAACTGAAACTGTACATTTGATCCAAAGTTCTGGTTTGGCCAATTTAGACTCGAGACTAATGCAGTGAAAATTTTATGCAATTTTACTACTAAATATTATTCACACGAGATTTACGTAGAACAAAATGTGACTATTTCACAGTTACAATGTTCTCGCGATTGATGTGACTTTCGGGTATGCGGATAATGTGACTTTTTTATCCCCGCTACAAAGAAATTAGGGTATTAGTGTGTTTAAATTGGGGTTTTATGATATTATACTTGATGTATCATTCTCAGGTATGGAATAGCATTAGTACAATACAACAATTTCCCGCTTAGCACCGGTGTTTACCCAGGATCGTCGTTTACACTTGGAAAAGTTATCCAGGAAATCTACGTTCGGCACACACGTAGGAAAACGTAGTACCATTTCGTTTCCTGAGACTCGATACCCCCGAGGTTCTCACAACAATGGCGGGAACACTGTATTTAGAAAAATAACAAGAATGTATCCTCTGAAATTTTTAGCCAGTTTCTTACAGGGTGGGGCATTTATCCTGGCTACCTAGAATATCTCGGAAACTAAATTCCAGAGAAAAAAATATTGCAATTAAAAAGTTTAAGTCAAGGAGGGAATGACGCAAATTTTCATCATGTTTTCAAGGTCATTCCAAGGTCAACTTCATTTTTTTAAATGGAATGAGGTATTTTTTAATACGTAATACTAAACTATGTATGTCGAAAAGTTAGTAGTTCAGGAGATATTTCAATTTAAATAATTCTAAAACGCCATTACTGTTGTACTAAGACCTTGAAAACATGATGAAAATTTAAAATGGATATGACATCAGTCCCTCCTTGACTTAAACTTTTTTACAATCTCAACAATTGTAGACTAAAAACATTAGAACACGTCTCGTAAACCTAGTGTTGAGGACGTTTGAAAATCATCAGAAAAGCACAAATTTTTTTAATACAAAGGGTGGTACAATGATTGGATTGGTCTAAAGGGGTTGAATGACCTACACGCTTTTCGAGTGCATGTTTTCGAACGTGTGAAGAAGAATATTAAGCTCCACTTCTGCAACACTCGTGCTCAAAGAGAATGCAGAAAAACGAAAACATCGATTTTTTGAGCATGAATATCCCGTTAAGAGACACATCTCCCTGACCGATCTCGGTCCCATAAATACGGCTCATACATAAATTCCGCGTAATGGTAGCTTTAGTCAAAGGCTGGAACTCCGTCGCCGGTAATTCAAATTCGGAAAGATAATGTCCCGTCTGTACAACGTATATTCCGCTGTACCTGCGCCTAGTTACGTAAGTTCGCTTCTGAAACCCCGTCTCTAACCTCCTCGACGTCGTGAGCGTAAGGCGATGTATCAGGAAGAAAACTTTCAGCATAGATAACCTACTTGAAGAGTTAGCCCGCGTACATGCAAATTTCTGAATTATTATGCCGCGACGAGTATATTATGCGAGCCGCCCGCCCGCCCATTTCGCAGCGGCCGCTCGCTCTTTCGCAGCCTTTTCGCGCGTTACACCCCCCTCCTCCCACCCCTACCATCGCGAACAACCCCTTCGCCATTTTCCACGTCCCTGCTGCGCTCAGCCGCAGCTGCACTTATCTACCAACCACGGTTACCGTACTTTGCTAATTAATCTGTCGATCCTCCACTAAACCTAACAGCACCGGTCAAATCACTGTGCCGTTCAACGCGTTGAATGCCATAGTCATGCTACCCCTCGTAGAAATTATTCGATGAAACGAATCAAGTGTCTGTCATTGCGATTATTCATATTTTCAATGTGGAATATATTCCCATTAACGGTAAGAAAATAAAGAAAACATTTATATAAAAAAATGAATATGTTTGTTCTCTTCATAATTAGACTGCGGATTTTATGCACATACATTTGGAAAATTTAAACATCGTATTATATTATTTTCAACCTACTAAACATGATTAGGAAGAAAACAAATTTCTATTTCACTCCAGTCTGCCGCAATTCAGGCAAGAAATTTTTATTTTGCACTAGAGGGGAGTTGTTGCTCGCTCGCTTCGCGAGTAGGGCTGTTGAAGCTTTGCGAGCTCGCGAGAGGGTTAGTGGTACGCATTTTATTTTAACAGACGTCGATAATGTAAATTTCTATTGAAATATTGATTAAAAGCTACAACGTTCGTTTTTTTGTTGTATTGAAATATGATTCTAAAAACACTTTTAGTTTTTCCCGAATTTTCCATTTTTCCGTGCAACTTTCCCAATTTTTCTTTCCCTAAAACCTTATTCGGACTACATATTACGAACATTAAACAAAAATTAGCCAAACCGGTCCAGCCGTTCTCGAGTGATGCGCTTACCAACGAACAGCATTTGATTTTTATTTATATAGATTTTCACACACAGGTAGTTTTACTATTTTATATTAGCTAAAACGACAAAAGAATTCGAAAGGGTTGATTAATATTTTTCCTAAAGAGAAATCAGTCTCATTATTTATCGAATATACATTTGTATGCACTGGACTGCGGATCTTCATGCAAAATAAAAAATGTTCGCGTTGATTGCAGGATACAGGAGCCAAATGAGAACTGTATTATTCTTTTGATTATCCTATTAAGCATCAATGTCCTCAAATATTTTTAACATGTTCACTGCTTTAAATTGTACGGTCCTGTTTTTGTCACAAATGCATCAAATCGGCAGTTCACAGTACTATTTTCCATATTCGCCAGTAAAAGAAAAAGATATTAATTCATATCCTTCTACAAAAGCCTTTTACGATACCCCTTTGAAAATTATTTAAAATTTATCTTCGTCGATGAATTATAAAATCAAGCCGTCGATTCCGAATAAAATTGTCGAAGCCGAGCTGGTGCATTAACATCGTCGCGAGAAAGAAATTAGTCAACTCTTCATTTACAATTCTTCCATCGCGTCGCCGTGGGGGGTGAAGTGGGTGTGGGGATGGTGCGTTGCTTTCGTAACAACGATGGGATCGAAGACGAAGACGTTCGAAAGAAAAGACAACGCACAACACTTTCTCCGGTTAATTGCGTTAATTGTCCCGGAGCAATATCAGGCGGTAATTAAGGCTGCGACGGCTAATTAAGTTCGAAGCAGAGACATCCGTCCGAGCACTATCACCCCTGCGAGCCGTGCTTCGCGAAAGGACACAAAGCTGCGGACTAACTGAATTTTCTTGAGCAGCCAGGCGTCCATCAAAGATCTCAGTATTTGAAGGCCTCTTAAGGGTTGTCGAAGGGCATAACCCTTGGAATACGGTTCCCTGGAAATTCCGGTAGATATCGAACGCGCGACCATTATCAGGGACCAATAAAGGATAACAATGAACAAAATTCTACCACTTACTCCGCTTTACAATCTCCACGTGGCAGACGAATTTTTTTTCATAGGAAATCTACTGAACGGTCAGTCGCAAATGTCGTTACAGTCTGCTGCGGGGACTTTTTCTACAAAGCATATTACAGGTTCGAAAAAGAGTAATCGAAAGTGTAGGTCGAGTCCACATCAAAGCAGAAGTTGCGATGCGATTAATCGCTAATCAGGTTACCGTCCAATGGAAAACAGAATTTCCGGGGGGGGAAAAAATCGCTGCCGCCCCTGGAAAAAGGGGGTACCGCGTGTTTATTCGCGTCGACGAAACTCAGGATCGTCCCTGAGTATCCGTGACCTATAGCTAAACGCATCTAGTCTGTATACTGGGTGTACGCGATAAGTAATTCACTTATAACTCTATTGAGTTAACCCTTGCTTCTGCAGTGCCTCCATTTAGCCTCTGAAACCCCTGTCCCGATGGGTACTTCTGCTCTTCCACCTTCCTCCTTCGTCCCCACGCTCCGATCCCACCCCCTACCATGGCCATCTCCAACGACAGTAACCCCTGTACCATTTGACTCCCGCGATATTAGAACTATAGTGCCCAACTTATATTCCGAACACCCTATATGCGCGCGTACAGGATAGTAAACGGGCACGGTGATGCACCGGTACATCGAAAAACTTCGGGACCGAAATTTTACTTATATCGTGTAGGGACTAGTTGATGCAGGGACTGGTTGATAGAATGCGATTATCTGGACACTGTGGATACCTAGCACGATCTAACAATATCTGTTATGTCCATTCACTGGACAGATAACCTTTTATATTCTCATTTTCTTTTTTGTGACACTTTTATCAACATTTTCGTGGCACTTCTCTGATATTTACCTGTTTACCGAAACCTCAATTATTCGAACTAATCAGTGAAATGTGAGTGTTCACCTTAGCTACTGTGCTACATTCAATCTTTACTGATTTATACAATAAGTGTTGTTGCCATTTTTTTTTTAAATTACACTGTTTACATTCGGATATTTGGAGAATTTAGATATCGGTTCAGATAATTGAGGTCCTATTGAATCGTGGATTAAACAAGCAACATGCACGGAATTATATCGTGTCTGGGCTCGTTTTAATAAGACAGGTGCTACAAATTTGTTGGTAAAGTTTCACAACGAAATCATTAGAAACAAATTTGTCATTGAACTTGTTAGAAATATCGTGTGCTCTTTCTCGCGTGCGCACTACCAGCGCTTGTGTGGACGAAGAAATGAACGTATACATCTTTCAATCACGTAATGGTCCCGATTTAATGCGGTACATGCATCTGTGTTCCGTTGCCGCGTGCTATTAACTTCCAGTGCGTCTTCTAGTGCAGTTGTAATGAATACTATTTGCAAATATCAGCTGTCAATGGTGTGGTATAACAAAAAATATTGTAGTACAATCGTGTACTTATACAAAGAAGGTCATTATGATGAAATGGTAAGGAGGCGACATAATTTATTAAAAGAATGTCGTGTTCAACATGCTGGTAATACTGCATAATAATGTGTTAGGATATTTTTGGATATTTTTAGGATAAATATTTTAGGATATTTTTTCATTTGGTAATGTATTATTTCTTTGAAATCTCAGCAATTTAAATAACACGTACATGTGTTAATCATAAACTATGTTCACAACCATTTGGGTACAGATATACATTAAATGGTACTATAAATTGTATGTAGAATAAAATTAAATTCCACAATAATCATTAATAAAATATTTCAGTCGGAGTGGCATTTACTTTAACGTAGTAAGGACATCAAGGATTAATCAATGCATTGCTATGAATAAATAATATTCGGATATGTACAAAATGGTATCATAAATATAATTAAATTAAATGTCACAAGAATCTTCAATAAAATATTTCATTAGGTGTACATATACAGTTAGCAGCAAAACTGATCACACACATTGGCCCAGCTAAAAAAGTCGTAAAAATCAATTTTTACTATTGTTTTTCACAGTTCCGGCCAAATGCATTTTTTCAACATATTTCATAGACGACATTTACTAGACTAATTAATCTAGCCTTACAGAGAAATTGAAGTCGTTTGGTCCATTCAGAAAAAAAGTTATTCTGATTTAAAGTGTGTGCGATCAGTTTTGCTCCTAACTGTACGTTAAACCATAAGGACATGAAGTGGATAGAAGGAGAATTAATTAAGACATGAATTATGGGGCTCTTATTCAGAAGTTTCCAGAAGCACCGTTTCCATCGATACAAGAATTTGATTTCTCATTCATTTAGCAATTGCCAGTTTCTAATAAGACTTAGGCGACTGTACGGCATATCGGATTTCTGGACGCTCAGAGAGGAATTGATATCCGATCAATTAAACGTACAGGTTGAGGGTAGATGAGAGGGACTGTGTTCGAGGGAGGTCGAGGGGTAGAAAGGGGGTGCAAACTCAAGGCTCGCGAAGTGTAGCGAGGAAGAGTGGGATGGAGAGACAGGGCAAAAGGATAGGTCATATTGTGGATAGGCAAAGTAAGTATCCATCTCGTCAAAACGTCGGTGTAAGACCACTTAGGGCAAGGGTTCGTCTCTTTGCGAAAGCTTATGGCGGGCCCTCAAAGTGGCCATTACGAGCCGATGGTTGGTCCGTGGACGGTGTGTAGAAATCGACGGTCAGTATCGTACTGTCTCTCTTCGCTCCTTTAGCTTCGACTTCTTCTTCTCTATCCTCCGCATCTTGCTCTCTTACGGTACCATTTGCCAACCAAGTTGTCCAATTAGGTGTGTCAAGAGGTACCGAATAATTACGGCGGTTTACGTCGGTTGCTATTCCTGCGGAACACTGTCCACTCGCGAACTGCTTGTTTCCGTCAAATATTTTTCGGGAACAATAGCCGCACTCTCGTTTCCTCCTAATGCTTTTATCTGAATACAAATTATAATTATTAACACATTACCGACCGGTGATCATTGCTTAATTTTGATAAATCTATGGTTCATGGCTAAACACTATTTAATGGAACCATCAATAGTAATAGCAATTTTCATTATGAACTAACAAGACACCCTCAATAACGTCATCTAATAGTTTCATTTAAGATTGCAATGTAAAAGAAAATTTCTATGCGTTCTTTTGGCACAGCAAAATTATTGAGAATCCTATTAATAGGCTTCCGGTAGGTAAAGTGTTAACCGAAACTTCGAAAAAGGAGTAGGTTGCTTAAAAAAAAGCACGAAAAAGACCGCACAAAAACAGGTTTGACTGTGATTGTAATTTTTGGAAAATCTTTGTTGCATATCATTTAGTAAACCAATGCTTCCAATTGATTGTAAAAAATCAGGTCGTTTGGTACAATTATAAGAGAGTTATGAGTTTTTAAAAGGTGTACGTATACTTTGTACACCCACTGTATATTCACTTCGAGGTAAGATCATAATGTTTATAAACGAGGCACTTCTACATACGATTGACAAGCACGAAACGTTTGTAGCCACGGTATCCTTTTGATAGTTTCGTATCGGGCCCGGGGTCTAGGTCACGTGTCAATACTTCCAAAGCGTTTGATAACTCATTGTAAACTGCCTGTAGCTAATGTTTGACGGTTACTCGATAGTTTCCGCCTTAAGGAACATCCTTTCAGTAACGTTCGAACGTGTCGATGATTCAGTCACCTTCAAACTAATAACGTTACATCATTTTCTAGGACTTCCTAAATTACTAATTATTTTCCTAGTTGCGAACATTTTACTTCACGAAATACATATTTCATTCGAAATGTCATTTTACAGATGAGCATAACGGTTGAAAGATGGGAAGAGGTCAAAAAATGAAGGTCAACACTTGGGCGATTAAAATCATAACGCGAGAACGCTTCTCGTTGAAAATTAGAAGAAGAACGACATTATTTGATGCTATAGTTAAGCTCCGCGAAGGTTCGCGAGTATGTACACATTATCTACGAAATCTGGAGGAGCGCCTTTTTCATATCGAAAGTATTTTTGGAAGGTCCTGTAGCGGGGAGTATTTTATACCGAGGGACACGTTTAAAGAATTAAAGTATCTAATGCGAAAGAAAGGTCTTCGAAGCCGCCGTTTGAAAGCGAAGTATTGTCTGCTTAAGCCCGGCATTCAGTGGGCCCCCGTCTGTCCTTCTCTCTCGCTCTGTTACAATTCTCCTCGTCTCTCGTTCGTTGCCGAGTATAAATTGCGAAAGGTAAGATAGTACGCAGGACAGGATCGGTAGAGGGAGAAATAAGAAATTAAGAGAGAGTCTTAGGAGAGAATAAAGCTAAGAATTAAAGCAGCGGCGAGGCTCAGCATTGTGGGGGTTCCAGAAGAGTAGGGGAAGGGGGTGGTGTACAGAGGGGAACAGAGAGAAGATTCGGAGGGAATAGAGGAGGCGAAAGAAAGCAGGAAGAACGACGGAAGATGGAATGAACTGAAACCACCGCTGGCGCTCGCTTTCGGGCTTAAGTCCTCCCCGGGATTCTTACTCGCGCGTCATTTAACAAAACAATTAGAAGTTAACCCCTTCCTTCGTCCGTCCGTTCGTTCTTTTCTTCCGAATCCACGTACCAAAATTAAGGAGGCTTTCAACCCTTTTCAGGACCGGCCAATACTCCCTGGTCCTCGATTAAACCGCGATGCCTCACGCTCGAACGATACATGACCTCTACGATTCATTGTTTCAACGAAATGTTTAGCGCGTATGCCCGACCGACCATCCGTCACGTGAGCACCACACTACCACCTTCTGGGGTGTGCGTAATGCATTTTTTTAACCACTCCCTTAATAAAAAAAAAAAGTGAGACTTCTTGCTTATTGAGTGTAGATACAGATAAATGATTAGTATGCATATTATTAGCGCAACGGTTCTTTCGTGATGAATGCGAAATTTTAATAAATAAAAAAGAAATGAAATTATTTTTAGGCATGATTATTTATCCGCAGAATTATCAGTGCCTGCAGAATAATCAGTGTCTATCACAGTGACAAATTCCTAGAAAATACAGCATCAATTGTTGTACCCGACCTGGTAGTTGGTGTATTGTCATTATTGTTGATTTTTAAATTGAATTCTCTAGCCAAAAAGTCAACGAGAGGTTGACTTTCAGGTTTGAAGAACTGGACATTAAAGTCACCGCTCATTATCATTGGTAGAGTCCCACAGTTCTTTTTTAGCTGGTGGGAAATTTCAGAAATGTAAAGATTGCGGCTGGGTTGTCTTTGAATTGACTTGGAGTTGTGAAAATAATAAAAATTCTGAAAATTCTAAAATTCTCGGCCGTCTAACTTTTCGTTGAGTTGTATTACTGAAATTCGTGCCACCTCCTTCGATATCATGTTCTCCTAATACTTCCTCAATTTTCGAGATTTTCGAGAAATCGTATGTCGAAGGAGATGGCACGAATTTCAGTAGTACAACTCAACGACAAGCCAGACGGTCAAAATTTGATCGAGAACTTCGAAAATCAAGTTTTGTATTAGGAGAATATGATATCCAAGGATGTGGCACGAAATTTGGGCACTGATAAACCTTGCACATTTTACAGAGAAGTAATTAGAAAACGGAATCAACTTGACAGTTAGCTAACTCTTGGACTACGCCGATTTCGCAGAGTACGCCGACTACATACATTGACTACGTCAATGGATTGCCGTTGACCGCATCGCTCGCTCTGTCTCGTTTGTTTGTATAAATTAGACTCGCTCCCCGCGTCACGCGCCCGATTAGTGTGTGTGTCCGTCTCCGCCAATAGCGCGTTAGAGCCGAGAATGCGTGTGAGAATAGGCGTCTACGTTCTAGTCTGACCACTCAGGTGTTCTTTGCGTCCCTCTAGCTCCGTTCCCGTCCCGCTAGTTTACACTCTTTCACTGGACAACCAACTTGAATAATACATAGCCATTGCAACATGTTATATGGAAGGAAATATAGGTTTATTAGGTTTAAGGGTGCCCTCGTGCCCGAGCGAGAGTGTGGTGAAGCTCTCTCCGCAGGCACCCTTAACGATACTTCATGTTGGCAAAATAGAGGTCGCAGAGTTTCAGATCAATTGTTCTACAAAGGAGAACATAATTCTTCGCGTGAAATATGTGTCAAATCGTCACGAAGAATGGATGAAGGTCACCCACCAAATCACTAAACGTATAAACATCCTCTTGAAAAAAACGAACAACAACTGAAACAAACATTCCGTGCCGAAATTAGTCGGAGCATAAACATCCCTCACACTTTACAGCGAGCGCCTATTAGCGCCGATACCAGAGGCCGTACAATTTTACAAGTAACGACACCATGGAACAGCAAATCCTTATCGAATATATTTTTACTTGCAGGAACGAGTCCAAGAGGCGACTGATAAACGAAAGAGAAGCAGCTATTCCGCCAAGGAAATTACCGGGAATCATTTAGGGCGAGTGCGGAGGACGAGAGAGAGAGAGAGAGAGAGAGAGAGAAGTTTTTTTCCTACGGCAAGAAAAGTCCACGATGGTAACATCGCGCCGCCATGAATTCCGCCTTTCACGGAGATAAATAACAGTAAAGCGTAAAGCAAAGACATCCAGCGAGCTGCGGGAGGCCACCCCCACGATCCCCGTCGATATTCTGCATCGACTGCCGTCCCCGCACACCCCCATACACCCCCATCGCCTCTTAGAACTGTGACCAGCTTGTGTATCGGAGACGGGAAATAAATATGCGACGTTTTTCCCGCCGCAGCCCACCGTGAAATGCGTATAATCTTCAAACGAAGGCGTTCACGGGATCGCGACACAGCGCGGCGCGGCGGCGTCGACGCCCTTTTTGTCGGGTAGGGTCGAAGGCACCTGGAAAAGATTTCTGCCAATTATCAGAAGCGCCTTTTGATCTGGCCATGTTGATTCGTAAAACTCTTACTTCCATCTCCAAGCAAAAAAATAAGAGAAGAGGGTGTTTTCTGTTTACGCCGCCGCCGCCGCCGCCGACGACGACGACGAGCTGACAGACTTTCCGCGATCCTCTCTCTTTTTACACACGGATCCGTCGAAGGGGTTCCGAAGGAGAGTTTCCTGACGGTTTCCTTATTTGTCTGGCAATTACTTATCCGGAAGAAATTAGTAGGGAGTCGGTTTGCCTCCCTTCTGGACCCGTTAGATACCCGCGGTGTCTTTTTACGAATGCCTGATTCCCGAAGTTCGGGCTCGTCTGGATCCGTAATTGGCTGGCTTTCAGAGAATACTGAACAGTCCTGTATGGTCGTTCAGTTCAAATATGAACAATCATGCTTTTCTATTTTGTTATTCGGCAGGCTGAAGAAATTGAATGAAGAATTGGATAAAAAGTTACATCATCATTAAACAGTATGACTTCATTGACGTTATCTGAATCTAGTCTATTAGTGAGCGTAAGCGTAGACGATTAATTGTATCAATTGCTTAAATAATAGATAAGAAGAAGCTAAGCTTATCAGCTGTTCTTCTTCTCTCTTAGAATGTCTATTATTGGATCTACCGATAATGCGATGATTCAGTGAGTAATCCGCCATTCGTTCAATAAGCTTCGTATCGTACACACAATACACAAAAATGGAAAAGATAATTAAATTTTTAATCGACCTCGATCACAGATTTATTTCAAGTGAAAGTGCTACATTCGAAGAAGACTTCTTTCGGATAAATGAGTCGCGAATGTCAAAAGTAATAAATGTATACCGTGTCAAGAATAAAGGGGACCAGAGATTAAGAAGGGGAAACGGTGTGAAAGATCGATTTATCAAGATTTACACTTCGTAAAAGATTTCTAATTCTTGCTCTTTATTCTGCTCCCCATTAAAATCTGACGAGGACACATAGATGGCAGGCGAACCGAGTTTTCCTGATAATAAAAACGACTATTGTCATGTTAAGTAGTAGCCTCTCATCCCCACCACGTCGTGATATCTTATCCGACAAAAGAAGGCGACAAAAGTTTGGCCCCATCATCCATAATTAAAGTTTTGCTTGTCGCAATATTGAAAACACGTTGCAACACACACACATTTCATTTAATTTCTTTTCTTTCTTATAATATCGCTGCTCCGGAAGTATAATGACGCAACTGTAAAATTTTGTGAAATTGACTTGACTGTGTTGGCTTGACTTTATTGTGATGCATTTTCAGAAGAACAATGACGTATTTACATGGTACTGATTAGAGTGAGGCTGGTATTTATTATTTTATAAATTGAAATAACTTAAAAGTTGCAATAATAACCCACGATGTCGTTGAACGAGCCTTTTCTGCTCTAAAATTAACGCTAGATGATTAGCGATGTAATTTGTCAGGAGAGAATTTGGAAAAACTCATGTTTGTCACATTAAATTTTAATTGTAGCAATTAATTTTATGAATAAAACATTTATGAAATAATTGATTGTCTACCATTTGGAAGTTGTACTATTCAGTAATAACTATTACAAATTTCCTTCATCAATAACTGTTATGAGCGATCGAAATGAATTTCTCTTATTGATGACTGTTATGAGCGATCAAAATTAATTTCTCTCAACGATAACTGTTATGAGCGATCGAAATAAACTCTCATTGATAACTGTTATAAGTGATCGAAATAAATTTCTCTCAACGATAACATTTACCAACAAGAGAAAAACATGTCGGTTACTTATAATTCTTATTTGTAACCAATACGATTTTAGTCGATGACACACTTGTTATTCCATGAGTCTTTTTCTTTTTGGTTATAACAGTTAGGGTTCGTGGTCACAATCATTCTAAAGGCAACTTATCTGCATACCTGGCTTTCGATAGATTTGATCTCGTCTCAAGACTGACTCACAAATCCCAGAAATCGGTAGAGATCTTGGAAGTGTAGGGAGGAACAATCACTTATCTATACCAATCTTATCGTCGTATTCTTGACAATCCTCATAATAAATGTTAACGATATTCCCGGTTGGTTAGTCGAGCTTGTAGCCATCGTACAGAGATGTCGTCTGGTAGCAAATGAATTGCTGTTTTAATGTATACGCACACAGGTCCGGCTTGTGAATCGGCCCTCTTAATACCGACGAGGAAAGTTGGCGAGCCGAAACGAATATTAACAGAGGCGAATAGAGCGACGACAGCAATACACATATCCGTATTTGAACGAATCCTGTGGAAGGGTCGAGGTCAACGGGTGGGGCGGGGAGGAGAAGGGGCAAACCTATGGCAAACCTATGGTATGGACCGACCACGAAAGCCAGCGGGAGCTTTTTAACTGGCGGATACCACCCCGATCGGTCGCTCCAGATTAATTTCATCATGAATGTTGGCCCAACACTCGAGATTCAACCGCAGCCAAACACCCTCCACGATACTCTATTAACAGTTTAAAGCGTATTACAGTCGCGACGCGAGCTTGTTTCGAGTGTGTGCGATGAACCTGGTCAAAGCTCGACGGCTGTGACGAATATTTTTGATAAATATGTTACCGTCACGAGATAGTTACGCATCCGGAATAAGGCCGCTCCGATGGAATATTTTGTGTCCCGTGGATGTTCACCGCATATCTATAACAAACCTTTTTTTTAACGTTGTCCATTTATTATTGCAGGTGGGCTAAACCAATTTATGGACATTTGGGATTATTATTTGAACGGCAAAATAGCTGCTGAAACTGCAATAAGATGGATTTTTCTTAAAATTTTTATAGAAGTCATTTATTCTTCTTAATATATCCTCTCTTGTAAACGAGAAAACGTCCAAAAGCCTGTGGATTTATGCATTTATAATAAAAAATTAGTAGATCGAACACAACACCGTAAATTTGCTTGCAATTACAAATTTTATTATGCATAAGTCTTGTTACTATACATACCAAGTCTTGAAGCTTGTTTATAAGTTTGTTTATTATATTGATTTATTCCAATGTAAAAAACCGAACGAACTTATTTGCCAACCCAATACTATAACATATGCATGCTACACCATCTTAAATTGATAATAAATTTATTCAGGTACCTAATAATAAATTATTTAAAAACTGAGGGGCAGCATTTACTTCCTTATCCACCCCACCGCGAGACCTCCGCCAGTTTCGGTTCCTTAAAACGAGATTCAGTAATAACAGACATCGAAGATATCTTAACAAGGTTCCCCGCATTGATGTTAAAAGGAAACTTCACAAGGTTCCCGAAGCGTTCCGCGTCGCTCTTTACAATGTACCTAATCGAGAACACTCTGAAAGCGTGGTCTCAGACGATTAGCGCAAGATTAAAAAAAAGAGAGAAAAGCGATCCCGCGAGCGGAGGGTTGAAAATCACGGGGCGACCTTCTTAGGAGGACTGGGGGTTGCGAAGGGGGCAGGGTCAGGAGATGGTAGTCAGTTCGGCGATCTTAGCAGAGGATTACGTAGAATTAAATCCCGGACGGGGGCGTGCCCCCGTAACACTTAATTTTTCCCCCGATTTTTTAATCTGCCGGTAAATATCGTTCCACTCTGTCCCCCCTTTACCCACAGCTAGTCGACGGTCCGCGTCTTCTCCTTGCTCTCCCCCCCCCCTCTCTCTCTCTCTCTCTCTCGCCATCGTCAAAGGAGGAACCCATTTAAAAACCTCATCAATGCTTAAGCCCCCGTGCTACCATAGGAACTAATCCCTCCTATTTTAACGCAGAACGAAGGTGAGAGAGTGAACCACGAATAAAAGAAAGAGAGAGCCGGACGGATGCAACGGTACGCGCTTTTAAAAGTAAGACTCTGCCTTTATTAGTAGATACAACAGTTTTATTTCCACCGAAAAAGGCAAAGAAGAAAGAAGGTGGAGAGCGAGAGAGATTCCTCGGATCGAGATCTCCCTTTGTTTCTCTTTTCAACCACGGTTTCGTTCGACCGGGCGCCCCCGTTTTCCAGAAACGAGCTTACCCGGGCTTCCGACCTTTCAGGTACGTCTAATTGGCAGTCAACTGTGCAAAAAGTGATAACACGCTGCTCTCGATAACCTAACGATCGCGTAATCGATGTGTTGTTTTGTTACATCGTTCGAGAGATCGAAACAGCTCCGGAACTTTTTGATATTTCACTGCACGATCTAAGAAAAATATATTCGATGTATTTAGCCGATAATTTTCCATCAAAAATACATGAAAAATTTGATTTTTAAGGTTATTATTATGTTTGTAAGTTGTGAACTGTATAACTGTATTTTCTTTCACTGTCAAAGTGAACTACATATTGGCCATTTAAATGTATGCTGATAACAATTTAATGCGTGATCATTAATAATATAACTATACTATCTCACTGCGTTCCTATTTTCGCGGCAAGCGCGTCTTAGTTGACACCTTGTACAATATCCTATCAAAATGATAATTTTCAAGCAAAATTAGAATCCTACATAATAGTTATTCATCAATAATAACTGTGGCAAGAGTTTGATACCAAGAACGTTAAGTTTTTACATACCAGTTTACATACCTAAATTCCACTCCAGCTTAATTAAATTGAATGATCGCATTTTTAAAGTACATTTTGAAGTTCCACTGAAAGGGTTGAAGTCTGCAATATTACCAGACGAATTTCGGTGTGAAATATTTGATACGGGTAGCATGAATCGGTAGCTATAGGGTAGCTATCAACGCTACGCGAAATAATTTGATTAAAGGTCGGATAATGATTTCCACGGTGGAAATCGACTTTCGTGGAAGTTGTAATCACACGGAGCACATCCTGCCCCCCCCCCCCCTCGACAGTTTGCATATAAAATCATATCTCGAGCAGTTTAGCGACGCGGCTGATGGAAACTTCATTTTAGGGCGGGTTCGGAGGTTGGGTTGCGGCGGGTCTCTCTTTTTCCCAGCCGCCTCCTCCACTCAAATAATAATGTGGCTTAATTACATGAGGACAAGTCGATATGTTAGCGATACAAATATTTAGAGGGTGGACGGCGAGTAGCCGTGGAACGATGTTATTAGTAAATTAACCAACATCAAAGAAAATGCTGGCGATGGTCACTTACTCTGCTAATGGAAAGCCTGCATCCTCCTTCCGCGAGATATCTATAGATGTACTTACATACACGTGTACAGATACATTTCTATATTTCTCTCGTACAGCTCGGGACACCGTGTGATCGCTGTGATTACGTACGGTTCTGTCTAAGAACCCTCGATGCTACGTACACCCTCCTATGAGTAATTAATCTTTTTAATCATCTCACGAGAAAGGATTACATTTCCCTTTTTACGGAAAACTCGAAAATGTTTGTACACAACTTTACAGAGACTATATAAATGAATCTATCCATGATCTTCAACAATTTTCAATTTACACTTGCATTCTTCACATTGTGTTTTATTCACAATTTTATATTTCAAATGAATACATCAAATTGCAACACTGTGGAAGAGAAACAGGAAGTTGGACATTTTCGAAAAAGAACTAAGGGTGAAATCTCACCTATCAAGCTATATACGCTGTACATAAATTAAAAAATATTAGAAGAGCCACCTGAAAAAATTGCAGAAGAAGAAATAAGTTATGCATTTATGAAGAAATTAGTTGGGTGAAATATAAAACACTAGTAGATTCGAAAAATTTAAGAATATTGTAATGTTGTTTTCAACGTAAAAAAAAGTCGTTAAGGGATGAAATCAATTTTTATTTTATTCCTGCATCCCGCAATCAATGCACAATACCTTTATTTTGCATAAAGATCCGCAGTCTACCGATCAATTTAACACACGGAGATGACGGAACCTGGGTCCACTTCGACGATTAATTTTAATTGGAGGATAGTCAGTTGGCTTCAGCAAAGATATGTTTTAAAAAATCGGTCAAGAATCACCTGAATGGCATTGCCATGTGTACAACCATCAAAAATGTCCGCCTCTAGAGTACTGAAAAAATGAGTTGGAGGATTCGCGACAAAAATAGGTGGGCGAAATTTGAAATAGTAAAAAGATAAACAGAATTTACGAACGTGTGTTATTTTTAACGGGAGTTATAAGAACAAGAAAGCAATTGTTCATGAAGATCCGCGTTTGAATTCTTGCCGAACTCACC
The DNA here is from genome assembly GCF_051020765.1 of Lasioglossum baleicum. NCBI lineage: Eukaryota > Metazoa > Arthropoda > Insecta > Hymenoptera > Halictidae > Lasioglossum > Lasioglossum baleicum. Next base: position 18,801,082 of record NC_134931.1, read on the forward strand.
ACTAGCATCACCAAATGCCTTGGAATTACACCGAATTGTCGGGTTCTTTTCCGTGGAGTGTCGTAGATTGATCCGACTGGCGATCCTTGAGCACGATGATTCATTGATCACGTTGGATCACGATTGGTTAAGGGGATGATGCATGTGGGGGGTTGACGCGGACACCTAGAAGCCTGCGCCTGTGTGCATTCGCCGAGAGAAGACCTCGTTCCTCTGATTTTCTGGCATCGCTTCTTCCGCCGTTACTCCGGGGTCTTAAGGGTGATTTCTTTTCGTTCCTGGCCCCGGCAGACTAAATTTCGCGCGTTAAGCCCTGGGTGTAATCCTGCCCTTAATATTCAAAAACGTGATCGCCCTGCCAAGCGTCCCGAGGAGAGGAAGGAGCTGGCCCGAGAGAGGAGTCGAGAGAGCCGACGCTCTCGTCCGAACGAACTGGGCGAACGGGGGAAGCTTTTCATATGCTAATTGGCATTCGTCATTTTCTTATGGCGACGACTTAAGTGTGCTTAGGCGTGCTAACTCCTTTACCGAGGCGTTAGACCGAGGCCAAGCCCGGTGAGACTGGCCCCCGTCCGCCATCTTTGAAATTGGACGGTATCTGGATTTGCCCTGATAGAACGGAAATTTGACTGCCGACGATGAATACGTAATTCGCATTGTCTCCGACTGCTTCTGCCGATCCGATAGGGCAGCGCGAGGCTAAAAATTCGACAGGTAAAATATTCGATATAAAGGTCGCCACACACAGGATCCGTCTTGTCGCATCTTTTACTTGTGCAGTCTTAAGGGGTTACGCCACCCTGAGATTGAAAAAAAACGATTTTTTTTTTTAATTTCCGTTATCCAAGTCGCACTTTTCCTTCTTTCGCGTTTTTCCCGAAACTACATTTTCACAACTGGTGTAAGTAAAATCTCGGAAACTATATCTCCGATTTACTTGAAATTTGATAAACATAATTTTAATAACATTCTCTATCGTTTAGCGTACAATTTTTTTGATACGACATCCCAATTGTTTATAACAATCGTTTAAAGTTTGATTTTTTTGGTAAAAATTGAATGTTCACTTTCACTTTCCTCGCATATCTACAAAAATGATTTTTTCTTGAAACCCCTACGCTACACGATAGGCAATTTATCAAGGAACAATAGAATAATTACATTTTTTGTTTCTGATAATCGTAGACTGCGGAATCACTTACACCGTCTGCGTGCGGTAAAATTGTCTGCCTCGATTGCAAGAAGTAGAAACCAAATTGAATGTTATTTTTTCCTTTAATGAATTTAATAGAGGAGAAATCAAATATTGACATCTTCAATTTTTTAAATTGTCCAACAATATTGAATTTCGTCTACTCAACGTTGCTATAAATGCATAAAGATCCGCAGTCTAATTATCACGACTGGAACAACTGTGTAAGTATTTAATCTGCCTTGAAGAAACCCATTTGTGATGCAACCATCTTAATTGATGTAATTGTTACAGAACAAGCGAAGGATTCTCCCATGTGATTAGTTAATTATCAACTCTGCTATGACTGTACAAATTAAATGGATCTTACCCATTTCACATAACTTCTTCTACTATTTTATTAATCAGCTTCTCCCTACAACAAATTGGACAAAAACGAAATAATTATCTTTTATAGAAAGTTCATAGCTATCCAAAGAATCAAAGTACTCACTGCAACATCCCTTCCAAAATTACTAACAACTTCCTCCAATAATTTTATTCTGCTGTATTGTTCTCGGTTAAACACACAAAATACATTCATTAAGATACAAGATATTAACAAGGTTAAAATAAATTCCAAAGTAAAAATTGGATGTCAAAGTACTCACTGCAACATCCCTTCCAAAATTACTAACAACATTCTCCAACAATTTTATTCTGCTGTATTGTTCTCTGTTAAACACACAAAATACATTTATTAAGACACAAGATATTAACAAGGTTAAAATAACTTCCAAAGTAAAAATTGAATGTCAAAGTACTCACCCTTCCAAAATTACTAACAACTTCCTCCAACAATTTTATTCTGCTGTATACATGTTGTGGACACGAGAAAAATTAAAATAGCGAACCAAGCACTGAATCATATGTTAAAATTGAAATAGAGTAATCTAATCCAAATTACTTACAACTTTCTCCAATAGTCACTCTTGCACCATCGAAGTTCCAGCAGTAGTCTTAAAATACAGTCTATAAATACTGTAGACATGGACAAAATTAAAACGTCCAATTATTGTATCGTGCGTTAAAATTACAATAAAAAAAATGGGCTTCCAAGCTCCCCTTTTCAAAATTACTTACAACTTGCTCGAATATTCAGACTCGGAACATTCTGACTTTATTAATCCTTGGTAATGGGGTTACACAGACAATCGGTTAGGTGTCGGTCGACATACCAGGTACACGTAAATATTTTTGTCGTCGGTGACGAGGTATGTACGAGCAATGGCATCGTCGGTATCGCAGCACATGCGTATATTACAGTCTAACTTTATCAGAAGATATCTGAGCAGCGTATCTGTAATAAGATAACGTGCGGGTTTCGTCGATTAAAAGTGCCGCGCCTGTGGCCTCACGTTGGCCGTGTTGGTGTGTCCGATTCGCTCCGTTTTCGTGAAAAGAAAGGAAGTCTATCGTTTCGGGATTCTAAAACGACATCGTGTCGCTATAGCCGCGCCATTATGTGATTGAACTAACAGTTTCGCTGCTGCACCTGTACAAAAAAGTACCGGTGCTCTCCCGTTAAGCGTGAGTGGCAAGAAATCGCACGAGCCGATCGGATTATTCGAAACAGTAAGTGAACAAATCAATTTGGCCAACTGTTCAGGGAGTTCCATCGATCACCTATCAATTGATAATTCGACAATCAGCCTACGATTCTCACCATTTTCGACACGATACGGATCGTAGACATACTAGTTCCAGGAATCCTCTTCGAGGAGACGTCATCAGGTGATTCATGATGACACACAAACCATCGCATGCGTGCAACACGCTCTACATTTGTCTAGGTTTAATGACAGTTGCAGCGAAAATTAGTATTGCATGGAACTTCTTTTACGATATGTGTAGAAATGTGCGATTCGGTGGTACGTTTGTTAATGGACTAATCGATTTTGTGTTGTTGAACGCGCTCGATTTGCTGACAAATTCGTGTGATTAGATGGTTCTCTTCGAACAGAGATAATGTCACATTGTTCAGCAACGAATTTGAAATCTTCAATTTTCCCATGAGCAGTTTTAATGATTAATCCTTTCATTTGCACATATTACTGTTTGTTCATTTTGTTTTATACTACTCCCGAATGTACAAAATTCAATTACTCGCGCGGGAGCATCGTATTGTACCTTCTCCACAAATTATATGACTTTATTTTAGCTGCAACACGAAGTTCAATGAACTCCATCACAGTTTTAATCTATTCTTAATCTACTGCACTCGAGGACGTGATGAAACAAAATTTAGAAGAATTTTATTTCTGAAAACTCTTAAGATCGTCATTTACTAATAAATATTACTAAATTACCGCATAGATGTTAGTATACAGGGTGAGTCGCCTAACGTTGCCACCTCAAATATCTTTGTTCTTTTTAAAGATACGTCAAATGTCTGAAGGACAAATTTGAATGGTAAAATTGGGCTCATACAAATTTTTGTTTTTATGTAATTCTTTTTAGAGATATCAAGGTCACCTTCATTTTTTTAAATGGAATGAGGTATTTTTTAATACGTAATACTAAACTATGTATGTCGAAAAGTTTGTAGTTCAGGAGATATTTCAATTTAAATAATTCTATATATATATATATATATATATATATATATATATATGTATTTAATGTTTATATATTTCAATATCCATTTAATTAAATAATTGGAAATATATCATTGGAAATATATATTTGATGCTTAACCATTTATTAAAATAATAATAATATAGATGCAATTCATTTATATATATTAAACTCTTATCTAAACATCTAATAATATATAAGATTAATACAAATATCCATATAATTATTATATATAAATAATTTTTTTTATATATATATAAATATTTCTTATAAAAAAGCGACGTAAAATAAATTAAAAAAGAAGATGTCACACTATTAAATAAACGCTAATGTCTTAGTACGACAGTAATGGTGTTTTAGAGTTACTTAAATTGAAATATCTCCTGAACTACTAACTTTTCGACATACATGGGTTAGTACTTCTTTATAACGAACATCCAGCTGCATCGATTGATGTATTAAAAAATACCTCATTCCATTTAAAAAATGAAGGTGACCTTGATATCTCCAAAAAGAAATCACATAAAAACAAAAATATTATTGTTATCACGTGAGCCCCACTGAACCATTCAACTTTGTCCTTCAGACATTTAACGTATCTGTAAAAACAACAAAGATATTTGAGGTGGCAACGTTAGTAGACTCACCCTGTACAAGACATACAGTAAAATTGAAACTGTAATAAAATATTTTCTTTATCAATTGCTAATAAGTAGACAATAGGATATCGATACATACTTTGAAATCCATGTAATTGTATCCAATTTCTGTCGTAAAAGTATAAAATTGTTAATCTACGGTGGAAAATCAAATTATTCTTATTATTTTCTTTATAAAGTATTGATGTTTGCAAATTACGAAGACGGTAATACTTTAGATGAACTAATCCGCTACATGCACAATAAATATATATATTTTTCGTGGCTCTAATAATTTGGTGACCCACTGTAATAGTAAACTGAAAGATCACGCGGTAGTCTATATTCAGGCGCCAACTTTGTTTCAAAGGAATGACTATACGCCTCCATGAAGTGGTGAGGTCTGAAGTGGAAGGTGGTTTGACAGGACCAGCCAACCCGATACCGAACGAGTCGATCGACTGCGGTTGTGCACAAGTGCCATGCCCGAAATTAGCAAGATTCGCGACGCGAGGACTATTCATCGGGCTGCTGTCATGGATAGGCTTGATTCAAGCGGCTGCGTACGGATATTTTTACGTGGCTGGGCCCACGATCGCGAGAAGATTCCAAATCGATCCTTACGTGATGGGTAAGTACTCCTTGATCTCGCATCTTGTTGCATGACAATTCAAAAATTTATCATCTATTAGATTCGAATAAATTTCAAGATGTCTTGTTGAATAAATCTATGCGTATAAATATCTTCATTTCATCTTTGAATTTTATTGAAAATATGTTACTGAATAAATCTATGAATGAATATTTTCCATTCTGTGTCATTGCTTCAGCCATTTTTTAGATAACCTATCATGTTATCTTATATAATATCATGATATCTTATATTATATCATGTCAGCTTATATTAAAAACGCATAAAAGTGGATAATTTATACAATTCTAATGTTTTCACTGTTTATAAATGATATAAATTACGGTCAGTTTTTCGAAAGTCATAATAGCTGTCCGCCCTTCGCACTCGCAACAGGTAAAGTGAACAGCTATTATGACCACAAGCCTATTTCAAGTGTCATCTTTAGAAAAATACAGCACGGTTTACGTGTTTTGTTATTCTGGGCTGCAGGCACACTCTTTAATGTTTAATTTACTTTATTCTTGAAATTCAAGCGTTTGACTAACGCTATTTTTGGGTAAACTTTACTCTACCGGACTCAAAATTAGTATCTTTTTAATCCAGTAGATGTGTATCCGATTTGTATTGGTCCTGGAGATAATTATAATCATTTTTTATAATTTTATAACATTATAATCATCGAATTATAATCATAATTCGTAGGAGGAAGGCACAAATTTTGAGTCCGGTAAAGTAAAGAGCAGCGCTATTTTTATTTCTTTTCTTATCACACACTACAACCTCATATTATGTTCTCATTCTTTTTTTAATTCAAATTTAATTTAAGTTAGAATTGTCCTTAAAATTTTAATTGCAACTCACGCCATTTTTATTTTTTTCCTTCTTACACTCACGCTACTGCTCACTCACTATGCTACTCATTCACTCACCTTGCTCTGTCACCGTTAGCTGCCTCATCCAACCCTCTTTCCTTCACCTTCCTCATACTTCACCCCCTGCCTCCTCTTCTTCCTCCATCTCCTACCCTCCTTATTGTATACAACCCCCTCATCCAGCTTTTCTCTCCTCCGTCTTCCTTCAGAATCCTTTTTGTCGTCCCTCTTCCACTCCTCCACCCCTCCTGGGTTAATACAACCCTTCATATGTTCTCAATTCTCATCCCCTTCACCCACACGCCCGAAGCTTGCATAAATTATTTAGTGTAATTAGTGGAATTAAGTAAATATTCAACACACAAATGTTCATACTAACTTATACTATATTAATAAATACCAGTTAGAGAAATTTCGTTCATATTGTAATAAAAAAAACCAATTAACGGACTTGCCCCGTAGAGAGAGAGAGAGACGGACTTACCCCACTCCACCTTGCTATAAATACTAACAAGTGAAATTGTATTTTACAGAATGGGTCCTAGCAATACCAGATTTGATACCCTTCCTTCTCGGTTTACTCGTCGCGTATTGGGGTGATAGGATTCACAGAGCCGCATGGGTCGGAGGTATAGTCCTTCTACAAAGCGCTTCATTCATCGTCATGATCATCCCCCATTTGACACATCAAACTAAAGTCGTCGATGAGACCGAGGACATGATGAGAACTACTGTATATGCACATGCAGGTAAGCAACAAAATAAACTTACATCCCTTATGATAACTTTGAGTATGGTATATTGAGGGCAGAGTTGGGCATTAATCGATTAAAATTTTAATCATGATTGATTGATTAATGTATACGATTAAAAAAAGAAATCGTCGAAAAATCGGCGATTGATTCAATCGATTGACGAAGTTAATCGTCAATCGTTGATTAAATGAAGAAATCGTCGAAAAATCGGCGATTGATTTAATCGTCAATCGTTGATTAAAAAAAAGGAATCATCGAAAAAAAAACATAAAAGCACGTAAACAAAATTTGTATTATGGACCAAATGACAATATTCATACAGTTCTGATTACGTATTTCATTTCGAAATTTCAACAGTTAATCATTAATCAATTATCCGATTGACGATTAATAATCGTTAATCGCAATTAACGATTAATAAGTATTTAATCGTTAACCACAATTTTAACGACTAAACGAGGAGATTAATTGTTAATTGCGATTAACGATTGAAGTAGAAATTTAGTCGTCAATCGTTGATTAAATTTTTGTCCAACTCTGAGTTAGGGTAGCTTATAAATTATTGTGATTATTATTTCATAGCTGATAGAAATCAGTCAATGAAGTACGTAATGATTGTTTAAAATGACTTATTATTAATACTTTTCTATAATCCGAAGCAAAATGTTCACTGTTAATTGTTAAATTTTCCTTTTTTCAGACGATAATCGCGATTTGTGTTCTGGAACCTCAACTAAAATAGTCGCGAAAGATGAGGAACCGTGTTACTTCACGTTCGCTGCTTTGGTTGTCGTGCAAATTATAACCGGAATTGCAAATATTTCGTATTATGCACTGGCAATTTCTTATTTAGACGACAACACGAAAAAGAAACACGTTGCTGGATTTATCGGCGTCGCAATTGCTGTGAAAATTGTGGGCGTTCTTCTGGGTTTCATGTTGGCATGGGTGTGTCTCAGGTGAGCGAACCTCTCTCCTCTCTCTAATCAATTATGCTAATTAAAATTTCAGCAAACCTAACGAACAACAGTAGTATACATTTTAGCACACCTGACAAACAACAATAATTTTTAAATTATATAAAACGGCTTCAATACACAATTATAAGTCCTCACTTAAGAAGTTGACAATATTTCATTCTCCTGAATATTCCAAATTATTATGAAACTATCTGTGCAGTTTAGCTGCATAATGTACACGCAATCTTTGAAGACTTGTAATGTAATATTTTCACAGAAAATTTTCATCCAAACAATACAATAATATACAATAGTATGATAATACTTTGGCATTCTTTTTTCGCTCAGGTTAGATGCAGTAACCCTAACTACGATTGACTCATACAGAGCACACATCGGTGCATGGTGGCTAGGACTGCCAATTTTAACAGTGTTGCTGGTAGTACCCGGTTTGCTACTGTCATGGTTCCCTAGGATGCTACCATCTCAGGTAACTCCTGGAGAAATGATCCACTTAAACATTAACAAATAATATCTAATCACGTTGCTGATAAACGAAACACCCTGTATATATGTATGTTCATATTATCATCGTACAATTTTCATAATTGTTTATAACGGTACCAGGTTGTCGAACGAGCCGCAGTCGCGCTATTAACTAACAGTTTGGACAGACCAAGTCGAACGCTTCGTCGATTTGCCAGCGAGAAACCAGAAAGCCCTGGTTTCTTTCCATCCGTGGGCAGGTTGTTCACCAACAAAATTTTAATATTTATCGTACTTGGGTACACGCTTTACATGATGGCCACAGTGAATTTCATGGTGTACGAGAATCTTATTATACAAGCGAGATTTCACGTGCCGAAGCCAACTGGACTGCTACTCGGTTTCAATGATCCGATTGTCTCGAGGCTGGCAACAAGTAAGATCAAATTTACTGTAATCAATCTTTTTTCTCCATTTTACAGTTGAAGAAAATCTATACATTTACCTGCCAGTTCTTTGAATTCTTAAAATGAGGACTTCTTTATCAGCTTTCAAAAGTTTTAAACTCTTTTAGTGTCATTACATCTTAAAACGTTTTCATATTTTCTATCTCGAAAATATTAATTGCGTTAAAGCACGAACATTATCAAATATAATGTAAAAGACTATGTTCTTAAATTTGTTACCTTTTCTCAGAAAAAAAATGGAATAGAAGTCCTCTTAAGCTTTCGAATTTTTGGAATTAGACTACTTTTTCAGCTTACAAAATTTCAATGCAATTTTGGGGCCATTATATCTTAAAAGGTTTTCATATTTTCTATCTCCAAAAAATGAATTGCGTTGAAGCACGAACATTATCAAGTATAATGTAAAAGACTATGTTCTTAAATCTGTTACAGTTTCTCAGAAAAAAAAATGGAATAGAAGTCCTCTTAAGCTTCCGAATTTTTGGAATGAGACTCCTTTTTCAGCTTACAAAATTTCAATGCAATTTTGGGGCCATTATACCTTAAAAGGTTTTCATATTTTCTATCTCCAAAAAATGAATTGCGTTGAAGCACGAACATTATCAAGTATAATGTAAAAGACTATGTTCTTAAATCTGTTACAGTTTCTCAGAAAAAAAAAATGGAATAGAAGTCCTCTTAAGCTTTCGAATTTTTGGAATTAGATCTTTTTCAGCTTACAAAATTTCAATGCAATTTTGGGACCATTAGATCTTGAAACGTTTTCATATTTTCTATATTTTAAAAATGTTAAAAATCGAAGCTTGGTCATTACTGAATAAAATGCAAGACATTACGTTTTTATCAATCTTTTTACAAATTTCCCAGAAAAAAGTGGGTCAATACTTAATTAGGTTTGAATGCTTAAATTTGAGCTTAACACGTGTATTATCAATTCAATTTTGTTTCAGACGTTTTGAAGCCAATTCTGATTGGTCTGCTCGTGGTGATTTCGGGGCTGATAATGTCGAAAGCGAAACCCAATGCCAGAAGTGTCGTAGCATACGGTGTAGTAATTACCTTTTTAGCAGCTGGAATTATTGTCGCGCTGACTTTAACATCCTGTGAGAAGAGACCTATCGTTGAAACGGACGCGAAAGGACAGTAAGTGAATCGATAATTAGCGAAACTCTAAATCGAAGGTGAAGTCGAGGAAGATGATTCTCTGCTGAAATAAAATGTTCAAAGCAGGAGACTACTATAAGATAAAAAAATGAATGACATATTATTTCCAGAATTTCATTACCAACCTACTGCAACAGAAATTGCAGTTGCTCCAACGATGCCGATTTCCGTCCTGTTTGCGAGAGCAAAGGCACTGTCACTTATTACAGTCCTTGCCATGCCGGTTGCCGTTCCTCCGAATACAAGAATGGTAGAACGGTTTATAGCAATTGCTATTGCGTGAAAGATGCAGAAATGTACGATGGCCCTTGCGATGAGAATGCCTGTCAAACTAGTTGGGTAATGTTTGAGGTGAGTACATCATCGTAACGCTAAAGATCACCTTTTTTAAATGACACTACATGAAAATTAAGTAGATGAAATTCAAAATTGTTGGAGAATTTTTTAAATTGAAAATGTCGATATACGATTTCTCCTCTATTCAAATCATTAAGTGAAGAAATAACGTTCAATTTAGTTTCTATTCCTTACAATCGATGCAGGCAATTTTTATTTTGCATAAAGATCCGCAGTCTATTGATAAAAGTAGAGTAGAGATTGCTCTCTGTTTGAATTTAGATGTACACACTGACTGTGATTGAAAGTTCTATTAAAATACTATTAAATTAAAATAAAATAGGCAATAATATTAGGAAAGATCAGAAACAAGTTGTTTTTGCCTGTCCAATATTTCTAATGTTAAACTAATTTGAAATTATAATAACAAATAATGATTTGTTCCAGCTTGGTACCATGTTGGTATACGCACTGATCGCAACAATGTTCATAGGAGACTTCTTAGTAGTCCTGAGATCAAGCTACACGCAGGATAAAGCAATCAGCATAGGCTTCTGGATGATGTGGTCTGCTGTCGTCGTAAACGTCGGTGGAAAATTCCTGTACGATTCAATAGCCAACCTAACCTGCCATTATTGGGGAACCAAAAGATCGAAGTGTCACCTCCATGAAAGTTTAAAACTGGGAGACTATCTGTGCTACCTGACGGCAGCCATCTTGGTCTTGAGTATCCTGATCAAAGTCGTTCTATGGTACCTCTGCAAGAATGTGCAGCTCTACGCGCAACAAAACAAGGAGACCTCGACTGGCACTGAAATGCGACGACTGATGACGAGAATGACTGCAAAGCAAACGCAACCGATCACTGGGAGCAATAACAGTAAATTATATTGATTATCAAATTTTGCATATGCGTCGTCAGTATCACCATAGTGCCAAAACGTATTTTCCTCTAATTTCTACAACCTCTATACAGTATTTTATGGATAAATGTCCCAAATGTCTGGCCGACAATTGTCCCAGAACTATGCCCACTCCTGCGGGGTGTACCCCCTTGAAGGGCCAAGAAGCTCGAGAGGCCTCGGTCGCCGAGAAGTATGACATCATACGGCTCGGGTATATCGGTGAGACCACACTAATCCAATGACAAAACTTCTTTATTCTTCATTATTGTTTTATGGGGCTTTGACCACCATATTCGTGGCATTTTTTAAATGAAAATGATACCAAATATGATGTAATTCGGATAATATTTACAAATCGTGGACGTTTGCAGTAAAACGTCCACTTCTCGGCGAGCGAGGCCTCTCGATCTCCGCTGTCCTTTTCTACGTTCGGCAAAAGTCAAAGAATAGTATCCCCGGCGGATAATTGTTCCTGAGCACACCTATTTTGGGGGCAGTTATCGATAAAATACTGTATGATCAAAACTAAGCAAAACGGTCATTCTTTTGATGAAATTTTTCATCACGTTTTCGCATAATTGTGGCTGTATTTCATCAATAACAGCTCTAATATTGTTATTGAGTTCTTGAGTTGTTACTGGAGCATTGGCGTAGACTTTATCTTTAACATAACCCCAAAGAAAAACGTCTAATGGTGTTCAATCACACGATCTCGACGGCCAATTGAAGTCTCACGTCCAAGAAATTTTTCACGCCATTTGTTTATGTTTTCGCGATGCTCCATTGGTTTCAATGCCCCAAGACGTGCTGAGCCAGTGGTGGAGCAACTTGGTTACGCCACCAGTAGCCTAGCCTAATAGCGGCCTAACTCAACGACCACTCAACCCGGCTAACACTAAAATTCTAATCACGAAAATTACATCCACAGACAACACGGTACAAGTGGAAGTAACGAATGAGCCAGCAGCGGAACCGTTAGAAAGAGAAGAGGAACAGAACGAGTCCGTGCCCCTGAAGTACGGTCCCCTGGGTCCGGGCGATCGTCGAACAGGTTCGAAGTCATCCCTGAGTCAAGCATCGCACTCTCGACGGTCCGATATACGAACTCTGGACTCCGAGGACGATTTGAGCACCAGCGACGAAGAGGGCAAGAAAAACTCAAGCCCGAAGGTAGCCTACAGACCTCTGGACATCGACTCCGACGTGGAGAGTGACCTGAGCAGCACGGCTCCAAGGTCGCGCAAACGAATCCACAGCAAAGACTACGACATCGTTTACGGAGACTCATCTCCATCCGTTCCAAAGCCATGGTCCAAACGCGAATTCCCTGACCCTGCTAACTATGACGACCCAAGATTATCCAGGAGACTAGAATCGGACCAGAACGGCTACGTGGATGGCTCTAAGAAGACCGACAGCTTCGAGTACTCGAAAAATAATAAACAACGACAAGGAGACTTCAACGAAGTTGGTATACCTGTAGTCGAAGACTATCCACCAAAAACCACGGATTCACCGTTCATCAAGGACGTGAAGTCGCTGATCAATCAGTACGAGCATTCTGATCAGCCTGATGGGGACGCCGAGTCTGTGAGATCTACGGAAAGTGGACGTTTGCAGTATAGAGTGGTTGCTGGCATTCCCCTGGTTGCTATGGCGTCCAAGAGACAGTCTAAGGGTCCTTCTTCGTCGGGGCACAGCAGTTTCAGCAATGACAAACACCCTGAAGACCCACCCGAGTCCCGTCAGAGCAACAGCCCGAAAATGTCCGTCGACAAGGGCAGCAAGGGAACGCTGCACACGGATTTTTAGTGACAAATGTTGAGGGTTACCTTGTTAGAGGACGGGACCAAGTGACGAACAATCGTTCCATGTTGTTATACTGCCTGTACTTTTTAATGTTTTGTATGAGAATGCATAAAAAGATTTTATTTATTCAACACATACGGCTCTTTCCCTGCTACCTATTACACGATTATGCGATCGTAGACTGGAGCTCTTCATGCAGAAGAAAAATTTTCTAAGCCGATTGTAGGGGACGGTTTGACACATTGGAATATTTATTATTACTTTATTATTACCACGCTTATATTAGCTTGCCGAGTTGTTGTTGATGTATGCGTCAAATCTTGTAATCGAATTTTAAACCACTCCTGATGAGCTAGAGACTTCGAACTTTAAACATAGCTTAGAACTGGATGACAATGCAATATTAAAAAACAAATTTCTACGTCTACGTCGATCCTGTATTTTGCACAAAATGCAGAAAATATTTATTTCGCATGAAAATCCACAAATCTACGTTGGAGTTCTGATCGGTGGTTTAACCATGCACTCCATCTTTCAGTTCCTAGTTGAACAGAGTATGTGCAATGAGCAACCCCCACAGAATTTCGTCTACTACAGTTTTATTTCGAAAATCCTTTGGCAGGTTTGTATCTTCGGTACACAATAGGTATCATAACGCTGATCACAATTGTTTTCTGTTCCCTTGGACCAGAGGACGGCAAACTATGGCCCGCGAGGTTTTAATATTGTTCTTTACATGGAAAGATTAAAATTAAAATAGTCAGATAATCGTTAAAAATAAATCAAACTACGTAAAATAGAACAAAAAATTATGTAAAAATATCACTTTCTAATAAAAAACATTTTGAACCTGTTTTTGTTTTTGTTGAGTTTGCTACCCGGCCCGCCGAGCCTAAAAATTTTGCCTAAAAATCTGGCCCTTTCCAAAAAAAGTTTGCCGACCCCTGCCTTAAACTAATCGCGCAGCGGAGCGCGTCTCGCGAGAACGCCGATAATTTACAGAAGCGAGATACGTATCGTTATTACGCCACGTATCGCACGTGAAACATATATAATAAGAACGCATCCTGTCGCCGCGTAATACACAAAGAAATTCATTGTCCCTTATCACGCGCTTCTTATGTACATGCGATCACGAACGACCGATCGATTCGAAGTTTACCAAATCACTGTCAATCCTCTTCCGATATACACATTATTTTACGTACACGTTGTATGAACGGTTTCCGGGCTAGGGATATCATTGGCAATGACAAGAAGACGAGGACAATAGAAATCTGAAATCCGCCGTTTCTGTTTCGTCTCGGACGCCGCGCCGTGGACGAACCGACCAACAACGGCAAGTTCTATCCGAGGTACTACGAGTTTTTAAATATCTAAGAAAATGCTTAAGGTACTTGTAAAGTCTTTATTCGTCGGCTCTCTCTTTCATCACTGTCCTCATCGCTCTCTCTCTCTCTCTCTCTCTCTCTTTCTCTCTCGCTCTCTTTCTCTCTCGCTCTTTCTCTCTCTTTCTCACTCTCTTTCTCTCTCTCTCTCACTCGTTCGCTCGCTCGCTCGCTTTCTTCTTTCTGTTTCATTTTCCTATTCACCAACGACTTCGCTGTTCGAGCCTTTACGCCATCACGGAAACGAAGCGATCTGACTGGATCGTTTAACGACTCGCTTTCAAAGCGTCTCCCCGGGCTCCTCGGCTATGTCTTTCAGCTCGATCTCCTCGTCGAAGATCTTCACATCCTTCACGAAATACCAGACACCAATGTCGAACAGCGTGCCCACCGTTACGAAGCCTGCAAAATAAGAAATTAATGAAGGAGACGAAATGAAAAAGAGTGTACTGATCGTCCTTCAGAAGATGGCAGTTATTTCGACAGTAGGGATCTGCGAGACCCTACTCTCCCATACGCTTAGGTTCTGGCGGGAACGATCGACGTAGGATCTGACCGTCACTGGCGACGGCCAGTTTTATTTTGCCAGAGAGACCACAGTTGTCGCTCCTCGACATGTGGTTAGCATAACATCGTAAAAAATTGTAAAATTTGTAAAAATAGTGTTACATATTGTTTCCTGAACATGTGCCAAAGAAAGATAAATAAAATCAAGATAATCATCATCAAGATAAACCATACCGAGTGTTTCAGAATGTGTGGACATAACTTCGAATTCAGTATGGAAGAAGAAGAGGAGAAAAGAGTCAGACGGAAAATAGACTTACTGGCTGCTGTAAAGTTTAATAGATATCTGAGGGTTTCGCCATTGTAGAGCCAACAATTCCCTGTGCCCGAACACGTTTTCCCCCAAACTAGACAGGTTTTATCTGAAACAAAATCATATTGCTAGGAAGAGTTGTTGAAATCATGCTGAAAAGAAAATTTTGAATAACAATTAGTCAGAATCATTGAGCCAAGAAAGAGCAGACAGAATCATTAGAAATTTGGTTTAAAAATTACTTAATTGCAATTAAAGTAACTAATAACAAAATATCACAACAATTAGATCGTTTAATCACAAATTGTGTATGAATCATTAATTATATTTAACAAAATTTTAAATCGTGGCCTTCAGTGTTTCCTTTGCAATTGCGACCAATAACAATTTAAAAAGAAATATTTACACGTTAGCTAGTAAACTAATCTATCTAACGTCTAGAAAAACTGAAAAGCTGTTTAAAAGGTGTACAAATACTTTCTACACCCACTGTAGATATCCTAATATATGCAATTGAATGTAAATTTTATAAAAGACAAAATCTGATCTTCCGAGTTCCTTACCCAAGATGAATCCAAAGAGGATAGGAGAAGGTATGAACGCGAACAGGCTCATAATAGTCAATCCGAAGCCCATTGCCACCGTCTTGTCCTTCTCGTCGACGCATCTGACGGACACCAAAAAGTTCGAGGCCCTCCCGGTAGCGCCGCTGAACTTCAATAGACAGACCACGGCCAGAAAGACGTAAAACTTGTGCATACAATCCACGGGACAGGCGCCCGGAACCGCGGTGCCTAAACTTGGTGATGCATCGGCCGAGGTGGACTCAAATGGAATTTCAGTTGTGTACACGAACGTGTCGTTCCCGAATAAATGTCCTAATGAACGCGGGAACTTCGGCTTGATGCAACTGCAATCGGTGTATATCTTCTTGCCGTTGCCCTGCACCTGCAAGCGTACGGCTCGTTAGGATTTCGTCGTGCCCGTTACATTAAATTTCAAATCTATCGTAACAGATCTTAAAAAACAATCTTTCTCTACACACATAAGGGTGTCTCAGCGCTGAAGGAGGCCACCTAAATATCTCCTTTATTTTTAATGACACAATTTCTTTTGTTCGGTTATCTTTTCATAGTTTTTTTCAAGGTCATCGCTATTTTTTCATCGGGAAAACTTATTTCTTTTATTCCATCTTTTTTTTACAGCGGCTGAAACAATACATTCGAATATGCGTAAAGTCATTAACAAGATGGAATAAAAAAAGAATATGCTTTCCCGATAAAAAATAACGATGACCTTGAAAAACCTATGAAAACATAACCGAACAAAAAAAATTCTATGATATTCCTCCTTCCATATTATTTAACCAAAAATATTTAACCAAAAATGTTCTTTTTGTGCCATTAAAAATGAAGGAGATATTTAGGTGGCCTCCTTCAGCTGAGACACCCTGTATATTGAAAGTACAGCACTTTAAACTTTAAAACATGCTCTCCAAATTTCATAACTGTATTCGAAGGAAGAAAGAAATTACAGCTCGCTCAGTGAGACGCGTCACTTTCTAATCCTCTCATAATACTCGTTTATTTTCATTTGTATCTTTATCGAACTTTTGCCAACACACTCGTCACATTTTTCTGATTAAAATGAGCCCAAACACGACACAACTTGGATCGTGTTTGCTCGTTTAATTCACGATGTAGTAGAACCTCGATTAACCGAACTGATCGAAATACATGTAGACAATGTAAAACGATTCACATACAAAGAGGTGCTCACAAAAGTTTGATCTAGCACTGTAACTATGTATTTAACTGTTCTATTATCGGAACACGCAGGTTTCGCTGATTAGTTCGGATAACCGGGGTTCTACTGTGTCTATTAAATAAAAATAGGACTTTTGAGGACGATCGCGGGAGAATTGATCTTTAATCTAGCGCTTTTGACTACTGAAAACCCTCATCTTCGCATGATCGAGAAATGAGAGGCGCATCCCGAGTCTATCACCTTATCTAGCAAATCTAAAAGGTGAAGAAAGTAGATACCGAACCTTTAAGTTCCGACATCCAGCATGGCAAGCAGAGATAAATGTCTGGCCGTCCTCGGAGCACACTGGATTATAAGTAACATAGTCGCAGTGGCATTCTTCATTACACGGTAGCAGAGTCTTCAACGCGCCATCAGGTTGCACAGCGATCTGGGTGTCATTGGCGGAGCACCCGAGGAAAGCGTACGAGATCATCCCCATAATCGATATAGCTCCCACCATCACGTTCCACGCGGCTAAATACCTAGCCTTGGGCTTGTACTTGGAGATGACCAGCCCGGAGAGGAGGATGCCGAAAGCACTGAAGACCAGGCCGACTGTTCCAGTGATCAACGAAGACACCGAGGCAGACTGCTTGTACTGTGTCTCGATGTACTTCGGCATGAAAATCCAATAAGGCATGTAGCCCATGAAGTAAAACACGGTCGCCAGGTTGTTGCACATCAGGGTCGTGTTCGTCAGAAGGCGTTTGAACGTTCTGATCATGTCGGAGAGGGAGGCAGGCAGTTCCGGTTCTTGCTCGGCTTCCATGTTGGTCGCGGACTTGTTCCGCTCCGAGGCCAGAGCTTTGCGAGCTGCTGCTCTGGGCAGGGTTTTCGGGAAGAGGGCGATCACGCTAGCGAAGATGAAGAGGAGGATCGCTAGGATGATCCAGCCGAGCCACCAGGCACCCAGCCACCTGTTTAAACGAATTTTGTAAAGAAACTAGAATTAATTGACCCGAGTTAGTTAACGATTATTCAAATTGTTTCATACCTTGGATCCTGCGTGGTAATGGTGGGCGTCAATGTCGGGCTGATGTAGAACTTGAGAGCGAACGATGCGATGCCGTAACCGATCGCCGGGCCCAGCATCCTCAAGAAATAGGAGAAACTGATCAACGCCGGGGTCTTCGATTTCTTTATGTTGTCGTCCATGTAAGACACTCCCAGAGTGTAATAAAGCGATCCTCCGACCCCGGACACCAGCTGTGCAATAAACAGCAACGCTTGGGGTGCGAAGTTCCCTTCTTCGTCCTCGCAGTCATTCTCACGGTTATCCTTCCCGAGACATAGGAACTTCCGGTGTTTGTCAGGTACATGACTCGCGTTTATGCCACGCGGCTTCGCCCCGTATTCCTTCGTGAGCAGCAGAGCGTCTTCGCCAGGCCCGTACAAGAAGTGAGGCAGCATCGTCAGACAGCAGAAGAGGACGACCTACACGAGAGAAGACGAACGGAGTTTTTATTGACCGATCGATCGATAAATCGGCCCAAAATTTCATGCTTGAAAAATAAGGACCACCCTAATGTAGAATGTACACCCACTTGGAAGTGGGTCAATCAAATCGATCAGCTGATTGGGCAAATGGATTACCAAATGCGTTTGTTGGGAATGTAATATTTCTAAAGAGAGAGAGAGAGTGTTTTAAATAACAATTTTTAATTATTTGATGATCAGAATTTCTCTGAAGTTCCTCTTTCAGAAATTATAATATCACACCTTAGGCTGCGGATACTCACGCAAAATAAGAATTGTTTCAATTCTCGTTAATAGTGTTAAAATTCTTTTAATTAATTTTAATTGAGCTCTTTTAGTTTAGTAAAATTGAAAAGAATTTGGTCAGTTAAAAAATTCAATTTTCTTTTTGATATCTCCACTTTCTGGAACTTCACTCATCCATTGGCGTCATAAATTATTAAAAATGTCAAACTTACAACGCAAGCACAAAGACATTTTTAACCATATTCAAAAACAGCAAATGAATTTTCACTCTCAAAATTTTCACGTAGAACGTATGAATTAAGTTAATTGAAACTCTACAATTTCAAATAACAATACTAATTGTTTAATGAAAAATTCCACTGTGATCGCTCAAGATGAAGCTTTTCTAATAAATTACTTCTTCAATTAAAAATCATTTAAAAAATATCTATCAATTAAGAAAAATATTAAACTTATTACACCCCATAGAACGAAATTGAAAAATTCCTCTTATCTAAGCTTTAATCAGGAGCGAACATTAAGCATACAGAATTGAAGTAGATTGTTTAACACAGTTGAACGAAGGGGCTTATTCAGTGCAATATGTTATCGATTGATCGATATCTCGAGATGTTATTGAAAAATATCAACTCTACAAGTCAATTGTACTTTACGAACTGATTTGGCGTAACGCTATATCGGTGTACGTTGAACATTAAAAAATTTTTGTAGTTTACATTAGTCTGCGATCCATATAGCGGCGATAATGAAAGTACATACATTCCTTGATATTTATTTTCTGATATTTACATTGGCTGTCGCCGAATGGGATCTTGGAAAATGCCGTCTCTGTTTTTTTCGATCTCCACGTTCGAGATTGTTACAGACGATTGTCTGACAACGCATATTTACCGCGCCGTTATCTAAACGATTTCTGTGACAATAATTCACCGAGCATTCAACTGTCTTCTATACGATAAATCTCGGGTAATTAATTCCGGAGAAAAGTCACTGACGAGCTGTGACAGGAGTGTTAACAATCCTACCGAAACCAGCTTTTCCGGAGAAACGTTCCTTTATATCTTTTTCGTATGCTGGACTGCAAATTTCTTTTATTGTTGCATAATAATTACAGAGGATTAGAAGTAACATCTGTGGTTGTCAGAAAGAACGCTCCATGTCACATAATTTCATTTTCGACAAATTGCCGTTTAAAGTTTTGATCACTGATGCTTTGACATGGGTTAAATTGCATTATTGTTTAGAGCCTTTCGAATTTATAATTTATACCAGTTGACCAGACACATCTTTTAAATTTTCGTTATTGGCCCAGCTAAAAAAGTAGTAAAAATCAATTTTTACGACACAATACAATTTTCCGACCAAATGCATTTTTTCAAAATATTTTTAGACGTCATTTACTAAACTAATTCTTCTAGCCTCACAGAGAAATTGAAGTCGTTTGGTCGTTTTGTGATTCTAGAACAACAGCTCGAACAATACACGAGGCCACAAACGTTTAACAACGGAGCCATCGAAAAAGTGACGCAGCCCGAGCGGAGCGCACGTGCAGATCTCGAAGCAGATTGTTTTTCGTCGTAATTACTGCAAAATACGTGACGCGAATTGTTCCACGCACACCGGCAGCGTCTTTTCACTGTTCAATGAATGAAGCGCTTAGGCTAAACACACGGTGGCGAGAGTACGATGGTAAGAGGCGTGAATGAGCGTAGGAGCTACGATTTCAATGCTTCCTAATTTAATTAAGAACCGACCAACCGGTGTGCTATGACGTCTCCTAGTTCATTCTTCGGGGCGTGTGCCGACAGCTGATACTTTTCTCTGCATTGTTCAATCTTCGAGGAAGAGAGAACAAGGGGATCAGGTCACGAGGCAACGAAAAAAATCTTGGTGAATACTCACTGTGTAGATGCCGAACGCGATCCAGCGAGGCCTGTGACCTCTTCCTGCGTAGTAGGACAGGACTACCGACACGAACATTTGCGAGATGTCGTTGCCCACTGTGATCAGACCTAGACAAATATCGACATTTTCATAGAAACCACCAGACATTTTCGAACAGGAAATTGAAATTTAACTAGAATTGATTTTCATTGGGATATATAGAGATCTATGTGTAAAATAACAATTTTCTATGTCACTTATAAGCAGACTGCGGAGATCTTTATGGAAAATGAAAATGTTCTGCATTGATTGCGAGCAGCAGGAGTAAAATAAAAATTCATTTCATCTCTTAATAACTTTGTTACACTGAGAACAACATCGGGGATATTCTGAAATTTTTCATTGTTTTATATTTCACCCAACCAATTTCTTCATAAATGCATGAATATCCGCGGGTACCGAGGAAAAAATTGTTTCTTACTTAGACTATTGTTATTCTGCGCAAAGGTCTCTATACATATATCATAGTTAAACAGCGGATCTTTATGCAAAATAAAAATTGTCTGCATATTCTTACTTTCGTTAACTATCTTATTAAACTGAAACTAATACACTCTGATGTCCTTAAATCTTTTTAATATGCCCACTGCTTTATATTGTACCTACTCATTTTTGTCATAAATGCATAACGCTCATTTTCTTTTAGCTTTATTATTTTGTGAATTGTGAAAGAGTTTAAAATTTTTCTGGTGAGATTTGATTTTTAACATAATTGTAAGCACTGTCAATATTTTGGATATGCGCATTATTGATAAAAACATATCAACAAAAGTATGTTTTGTTAGACCGCGATAAAAATTTTCGAGCTAAAATATACAGCAATTGGAATGAGATAAAAGTATGGTTCTTCAATTCACAATTGTATTATGACCGGAAAACGATAAAACCATATTGAGTTTGCTAGAATAATATCAAGCCTGAAGTGCATGAAATCTGAAAAATTGATCAAAATGTAAATGAGATGCTAAAATGAAAATGATCACAATTCATCAAAACGAGAAAAGAAAAATTAACTAAATTGAAATTAGAAATTATTATTACTTTATGTTCGTCCCTCCGAATATTATCATATATTAAAACAAATCTTACTCTTTGAAAAATTTGGTTCATGACCGAAGCAACCACGAAAATATGATCTCATATTTTTTTACACACAGCGAAAAATGCATCAATTTTAACACACAACTTTTTATGGGATGAAATACATTACATCTTGAAAATTTCTTTGAAAAGTCTCCTGAAGGAACAAATATTTTGCATAACAAAAGTTCCATTCAAAACATATATTTTAGATTGTTTATTAAGAATGATTCCATAACAGGAATACAGGCAAATTTGATCCTCAGAACATAAATCTAACTGCAATAATTATATAACATTGTCACAGTACTATTCACATTGATGTTCAGTACACAATGACTAAACTAAATGACGTCTTTAATATCATAATGAACAAAGAGCATCTGTTCCTGTCATAGAAAAATCATTATTTGTTCTTATTGAAAGTTACAGCATTTCCTAAAAAAGTTGCTGGGTCCATGTGTTAACTAGAACCTATTAAAAAATCCCCTAACATTTTCGATCCCTGGTAAACAGTAAGACCTATACAGCTTCTGACTTGTACGAATCAATGGTTCAGTTTTTGTTTATCTATGACACGAGTATGCTCATCATGGTCTTCTAAAACGAGCAAGTGTCTAGTGTCTGACAATAATCGAGAGCATGTCAATTAGAGATTTGAGCCATTAATATCCTAGTTTCGCTGTTGAGGCTTCCAATTGCAAGTTGTATTCTCTTATTATCATTTTCATTATTTTCTCAACTAGTGTCTCCTAGCACACGTTTCAAAAGTTAGCAGCAATGCTCGTGAAATGTTAGGGAAGCAATTCTAGAAGTCCATCGCTCAAAGATACAATAAAGAAACTGTTTATAAAAAGACAGTATATGTGTATGTACATTTACAGGCACATTATTCTCTGAAGATAGTCTTTTGAAAGAATTGTTTGATCTCGTTATTGTCTAGCGATCTAACTTGCTGCTTGTCCTTGCTTACCTGTGGTCTTCGAAGGGATCTTGAACCTCTTCTCGATGGTGGTGATGGTGCCATTGAAGTACGCGTAACTGGCCGAGAAGATACACCCTAGCACACCGTACAGAAACACGTAGGCTTTCTTATTGGCGAATCTCTGGAGGGTCGGTCCTCGCAGGCACCATATGCCGCAGGACGTGTCGTCGGTGATCGGCAGATCCTTGAACACGTCCTCGAGTCCTCTCGAGCTCGGCGTGGTGGGCGTTGTCGGCGTGGTCGGCGGCGTGCTTGGCACCCTCAACAACTTCAGGCTCTCCGGCCCGTTCTTCTCGTGGTTGCTCGTGTTGTTCTTCATGTTCTAGATTCTCGGCCAACCAAGTCGCCGTTCAACAAAACGAAACGGCAACGCCGTTCCGGCAGCACAGCTCGAGACCCGTCTGACCTCAATCGGTGGTCGCACGTTTTTGATGTACCTCCGCCGTTCCCGCGGCCCTTGGCATCGCTTTCTTCGACCACCTTGTCAACCACCCTACGAACAGATCTTCCTACTCAAAGATCCACACGGTCACGTGTTCTCCATGTCTCGGTGCCGCGCGGCTCAAGATATACCCCGTCGGATTCCCCGTTTGAAAACCTCTCTTCCTCTCAATCTTCACGCGATCACAGACCTGCCTGCGGATTCGAACAAAACTGTTTTAACAACCTCCCGTTTAAACTCGTGGGACGCCTAACCCGAGCACTCACTACACGTAGACACATTTTGCTATCGCGTGTCGCGATGACGTTTTTACTCAACCGACTGAAGTTTGTTAGCGCTGACAAGCGAGCCGCGGAAAATCGCGCGCCCAACTTTGCGACGCCTACTCTGTCAACAACTCGGAAGACGGGCCTGCTGGTTGCAATGATAACGATAACCCCATCGATTTCTTTAAATTTCTAATCGCTCCTGATCCGAATCCATCGAGCTTCTTACCCGAAACAGGTCTCGATTGATATCGTCAGGAACCGAGCAGCTAGGCCATGCCTCTCAAATCCTGAGTCAAAGTGGATCCTGCTAATCAGTGTATCGAGCGTTAATACTTGGACGTTTTCACAATGCCGGGGTTCATGTCCATTTTTGCTCATTTCGAAGACACCGCCTAGCTACTCAGCTCCTAGGCTTCAATCAATAAATTGAATTAACCTGGGCAGCTTTTCTTCGGTATAAAATCGTTCTTGCTTGATCTGATCCTAAACTTTACTATTTGAACCATTTTGGACACTCGATTGGCAGGGTTTGGATCCTTCTTGACCTAGAATTTGGAAGGCATGTCCTAGCTACACAGCTCCCGACGATTCATTTCAATAGAAGAAAGACTGCCCAGGTTATTTCCGACTAGTTTTCATTGAAGTCCAGGAGCTGTGTAGCTAGGTAATCGACACAGTCGTTGGAATGAACCAAAATGCACCTGAACACCGACATCAAAGTGTTACAACGTTCCAAGTATCGAAGTTTAGGTTTAGATCAAATAAGAATGATTATACACTGAAGAAAGGCTGTCCAGGTTATCTCCAACTAGTTCTAATTGAAGTCTAGGAGCTAGGAAGCTAGTAGGTGTCTTTAAAATCATGTGTCAAAATGGACCTGGCGCCTCCATCCTAGTATTACAAGGTTTCATGCCTGAAGAATTAAGTTCAGATCAAATGGGAACGATTATACACTGCAGAAAGCCTGTCCAGGTTATTTCCAGCTACTTCTAATTGAAGTCTAGGAGCTAACAAGCTAGTAGCTGTCTTCGAAATGATGCGTCAAAACGAACTCCTCATCTACGTGTTAAATAATTCTAGATCGGAGCGAATAAGTTCAAAACTGGATTATGTATCGAGGAGAGACTGTCCAGCTAATTTCCAGCCAGTTTTAATTGAAGTCTAGGTGTGCCAGGTGATTGACACGCAGTCTTTAAGATCAACGAAAATGGATTCTGCACTTCGCCGTCCAAGTGTTCGAAGGCTCGGAACCAGATGACACATCGAAGGCTGTCCAGCCTATGCTCGATTAGTTTTAAATCGAGGTGGTCGTTGACAGGTGATTTTGAAATTTTGCGAGACGAGAGTGTCCCGACGGGAAAATTGGCAAAAGGGAAAGATGCTTGCACGTACCCGCGTGAAAGGAGGAACCGTGGTGTGGTAGGAGGCCAAACGGATCCGAGATGTTGCTGAGGCTGGAGCCGATCGGAAGTGATCGGCGGAGACCACGGGTTTCGCGAGGAGGTTCGGGGAACGCGCACCTCGTGTCCGAAAACGAACGATATTCTTGCCGAACTGCTGTCACCAGCGACGCTCGACGAAGACGAAACCGCGTTCGAATCCTCCCGAGGGGATCCCCACTATCGACCCTGAGGAATCGATCGGACGACAGAGGATCGCGACGCGGAGAACTGTGATGCATCTACGGTACCTCGGTCCGCGTTGCTGTTATCAAGCGGGCACGTTTTCTTCCTCTCTTGCAACCGCTCGGCATCTCCCTCCTATGCCTCGCGACTGTCTTGCTCTTGACAATGTCTTGTCACTCTTCCTTTCCGTCAACTGCTCTCCGTTCGCACCGTCTCTCCCTCTCTCTGTCCCTCTATTCCTATTTCTCCAGCCAGCTTATCCTCGTCTAGCTGCTTTTCAGATCTTGATAAAACGCTATTGATAATGATAGCTGATTGGAGCTCCGGGGACCGATTAAACACAGACTGAAAAATTACCTGAACGGTAACAGAGCATTCCGAGATAGCTGACGATCTTATTGAGAATCGGTTGTACCGCTTCCGAATACGTTCGGATTTTCAACTCGGTTTTCGTAGGAGAAGCTAGAGTGATGAATGATTTATCGGTGGTATATCTCTTAACGCTACGAACGCGGCGCTCGCTATCGGACCGACGACTGATTACGATCTCCACCGTTCCCGAACATGTAAATATCCCAGTCCGTTGTAAATGAATTAACTGCATTAAATTTTGAGCGCCGAGCCACTTAAATTACAATTCCACCTTGCGCTTGCCAATCTCTTCCGCCCCCTCGAAATGCAATTTCATCGCGACGATTAATAACCGCGCACCGGCGGCCGAGTAACAAACGCGGACGAGTGTAATGAAAATCATCGGTCGACCATGTTTTTCTTTTTTCAATTTATTACAGACACTTTCTCACCTACATTCTAACGTCATTTAAGAAGATCCCGCGTTCACGGAGACTCCAATTTGATTTCCAAGTCGATCGCGTAATCAATTAATACACGCCGAACAAGATAACATAGACATTGCGTAATTTTTTTAATCGGGGTTCGGTATAATATAGGTCAGATTAATTCTTTTTTCGTGCTCGAAACGAGAAAGGGAAGGAAAAACAAAACATAAACGAAACCTTTGAAGATTCTGACTAAATTCAATGTCTATGAATATTTATGTAGATTTATGTAGAATATTTATGTAGAATTTATCTCACATCTGTGAAATTTAACAAAGTTTAGTTGCAAATCCAATAAACGTCGCACTGAATTTCGTTGAATAAACAGAAGAACATTTGAAAGATTTCAAAGTCGTATTATTTCTAGCTTATTGCGATTGTTGAGAAATATCTATGTTGCTCCCGTCGAAGTCAATGGACTTTGGATTTTGCTTTTCTATAAAAATCCACAAGAAAGACGAATTGGATAATTTTCTGTGAATTTACTGAGACATTTGCAGTCGAATTGCAGCTGTGACTTTAATTATTTAGCAAGTATTAGGGTATTAGAATAGTACTAGCTCTTCCGAGGACCTTGTCCGGTGATTTTGTTTCTTTTCGGAGGATACGCCCGAGCAGGACCAGGTCTAAAGACACGGATCTCGGCGAGATAGACGAGATCTCGGCTTTAGGTATGGTGTCTATGTTCGTTCCTAGTCTACCTCCGCCAGCAGAGGCTCACATTGTGAACCCATTATGATTTAATAGAATCGACGTGATGTACACACACGCGCACACTAACGCGCCCGGTAAACTCTTCCGTCTATTCCCGCGCATTGCTAATGGCGCACACCAAACATCTCATACAGCTAATAGCAGCCGGTTAATTGCTGAAATTTAATTTTCGATCGAAGAACGGATCGGCCTCCGCGCAATGTCGTCGCTAGTTAACGAAACGGGAGCAGACGCCCGTTCCACCGGCAAATCAATTTTTTCATTCTTCAAGTTGCGCTATTTTCAATCTCGAAAGGGATGATCGATATTTTCTACCCTCCGTCACACAGTGGGCGAAATCCGGATAAAAATCGATTTTTAACTTTTGTCTAAATGACCGACAAGTGAAATGAGTTAAAAGTTATTAATTATTAAGTATAAGTTGATATTTATAAATGTAACTTAATAAGACAACACTTTCTAATGGAATTTTTAATAACAACAGCAATTTTCATTGTGAACTAATAAGTCACCCTCAATAACGTCATGTAATGGTCTCGTTTAAGATTGCAATGTAAAAGAAAATTTCTATGCATTCTTCTGGTACAGCACAATTATTGAAAGTCCTATTAATATGCTTCCGGTAGGTAAAGTGTTAATCGATGCACCTTACACTATCTGAAATATTAATATAGATATGCACAAGCTTCTTTCAGTGTCATGGACAAAAACTAAAGGGTATTTTAAAAATGAAATACTCGCAAAAAATTCGGAAAAGTAACTGCTCGATAGACGCTCGGTAACAATGTCTAGGAGAGCCATGTAAGGCCATGTGTAATGAGTAATAAATCTTCCGTTATACTTCATTCACGATTTAATCAAACAAATCCTTCGCTGTTAACTCTTCGGAATATAGTCGAAACACTGCGAAAAATGATTAGATATTCCCCATGTAATTGTTTTATCGTTCGATCGAGTATATGTAATAGTTATATCTCAGATCTCACATACACATTTGATCATTTAGAGCCCGTTCAGACACGGCGGAATCCGCGCGTTTTCGACCGCGCGATTTGAACCGCGCGGACCTTATTTACATTAGCGTATATGGATTCGTTGACACGCTTCCGCGCGGTCGAACAATCAAAGACAAAAATCGCGCGGTCAAAAACGAGCGGTTTCCGCCGTGTCTGAACGGGCTCTTACTGAACATGTGATTATAATGTATATTAATAATTATAATCGACTGTGTGCACTTGTCTTCATTTTATTTCTCACTTTTATAGACGAATTCATTTTTTGGTTGCACGAGAGCTCGTGCAAATCTATCGATATTATAAAGAATGCATTTTATTTAACAGAAATAATTTCATTACAAAATTGAAAATGTTAGCTTCGTTATGCGATAGATTTGGTATAAAACCAAAGGATTTATATAACCATAGGAGTGGTGGAAAACAAACTGTGTTTTCAAGTGTTTCTCAAATATAATCCAAAAAGAGATTTCTTGAAAATCTTTAGGTAAATATTTTTTGATCACGTATGTAAAAGTTGTATGAAACGGACCATTAATTAATAGGAATGACATTCTTCATGTTCTTGTGTTAAATGGAACACGCGAAAATGAATCAAATACATTCTTCGATCTCGAGATCGAGATAATGGTAGCTTCAATGTATAGTAAGAAGTGATTATAATGTGGATATGTAAAGTAGACAGGTTGTAAACTAGAATATACTAAAGTAAACTACACTATAGTAAAATGTACTACTGTAACAACAAAAATATATTCGTATTATGAAAAACGTGCTATCGGCATCTGCATAAATAAATTTTCTGTAAAGAACACATGTAAAACATAAATGACATTTAAAATAACGATATTATCATTATAGTAAGATCTAATTAATTTCTATTAAGACTCATCGTCTGCCATATTAGCATTTGTACTACTGTCTCAAACACATCGACAATTTATTCAGAACACACATAAACGTCCGACAAACCAACAATCTCCGAGCATTAAAGCAAACACAACAAAGACATAAAAATCTAATCTGATCGAGCCTGGGGGATCGACTAAAAGATCAATAATAACGTAGACCGTAAAAACGAAATGGGGGCAAACTGCTGATTGTTTTACCTAATAGACATGTGCTATTCTTTAGCCGATCCACTGATAAATTCTCCGGTGTCCTCCTTTAACGATCCTTAAAATCGTCCTCCACTCCATCAACATTGTTTTCGCAATCGCAGGTGCGTGCACCGCGCCGCGCCGGTCGATCAAACAAACGCGACACGAGTCACTGAACGGTTTTTAAAAGCAACCACTTCTGGATGACTCGCAGGAAACGTATCCCTCGCGACGCTCTCGCCCGTCTGCAAACACATGTCGAATGTTTTGGCCGTCGGTGAAAATTTACATCTACGATAAGGCCGTTATAAATTAGTACACAATCTCGGCTTGTCGCCGTGTAAAATGTACAGCTTGATACCTTTATTTCTTCTAATCCGATTGTGAAACGTTCCAAGTTCCCGATTTCAAGGAAGCGCCGGAAAGAAAATATTCCGCAGAACGTCTTAGCGTCTCTTCAACGTCTAATTTAAACGTGTACGATATGTTTAGAACAGTATACAGTATATACAATGTATAATACGTTATACAGTATACAATATATGTATACAGAGCTCGAGTTTACTTACTCGCGACGGCCGAATTTCTAAGACTACGCCCCCTCCACCCGGCCGCGCGTCTCGCTCCCCGTGGCGGCCCTAGTTCTCTTAGGCGCCACGAATAGCGAGTATGGAACGCCCCTGAGGAGCTCCGAACTAGGGCCGCCACATAGTGGGACCTTTCGTCCAAATCGGAGACAAAATCAAAGAACCTTCGATAGAAATGAGGTAGAGCGATGAAATTTTTTTAAATTAAAGCTGAAACTTTGCAGAATATGTGAAAAATAGGGAGATTATGGTAAGAACGTTTTTTAACATTGAGAAAATTAGTTAAACATACAGAATTTCAAGAAATCCATTTTGCAATATCCTGAGGTCGTAGACAAATTTTGAGACCAGATTTGAAATCAGCGTGAAAAATCTACGGGAAATGAAGTACAGCATGTTCGAAAAAAAATATTTTCCGCGCGTGGTATTGGAAAAACCACAATTTTCTCGAAATTGTGCAAGTTTAACGAATTCTCTCAACGTTAAAAAACGTTCTTACCATAATCTCCCTATTTTTCCCATATTCTGTAATGCTTCAGCTTTAATTTTAAAAAAATTTCATCGCTCTAACTCATTTCTATCGAAAGTTCTTTGATTTTGTCTCCGATTTGGAGGAAAGGTCCCACTGTGCGCCACGGGGAGCGTGACGCGCGGCCGGGCCGAGGGGGCGTGGCCTTCGAAACTCGACCGTCGCGAGTATACAGTATTATACAGTCTTATGCAGCATATATTATTTTATTTATCTTCTTCGTCATTTTATTTTATCTTCAGTTTCGATTTAGCTACGGAATTTCCCAATTAAAAATCCGACACTGGACATGCAATAACCTAATAGATTTCTTCGCATTCAACACAAGCGCCAGCAAGTATTAAACTTCTGTTTGTTGCATTTTCTGTGGCCAATGCTCCCATTGCATTGTGACGTACAGTCGACGATCGTGTTTACTTTTTTCCGACCGGCACCGCACCGTTGTGCAAAAAATAGCCAACATTTAATCCGTCTTGATATACGAATCAGATCACCGTGCTCGATGTTTGCACGATTCTGATCAAATCGCGTGTCATTTACAATACAATGCTGGAGACAAGCAACGGGTTTTATCGCAGCAAATAGAACAATCGCCTGATACGCGCGTGAAATTTTTTAATTGCCGCCCGACCCTCTTGCGCCACTCACGGCGAAACACAGACGTCGCAAACGCCGCAACTAATATTAGTCAAATTATCTCTGCGCCGGTTACATTTCCGGATAACGTGTTGCAAAATGCAGCTTCAGCCGGTGATCGATAGATCGGTGCACTTCTTTAGGTCACGTTTCTACCGTATTCGAGGATAAATCGCTTTATTTTATTAATCCTTAACTGGTATACTGATAATTATTAATCTTAATAAAATTATGGCATTTTTTATAGGGTCTTAATTAAATTTTAAGCAGTTTTGCTTGAAATAGAACTTTTTACTTGAAACCGAAACATTTTATATTTCATTAACCCTTTCATTCCAGTCTTTAATTAAAAGACATTATGCTAATTTTGCAGGGATGACTAGAAATCATTTTTTTCGAAAGACATGTTTCTGTTAAACATGCGAAAATCATTTTATTATCGAATTATTTAATATTAAATTTATTATTTTATTTGCCCAACAGTATTTCTGTATTACTAACTTTCGCTACTGTATCGTACGATAATTGCAAATATCAGTTAACTTCTTTAGAACATTTGGGTTATTTAGTTTAAATTATATACTTAAAGGGAGGGGGGGTTACACGAGAAAATGTACGCAGAATTTTAAAGGTCATTAACGGGTTTTGAATTTTGCAATAACCTGGATTATGGAACGTCGCAGTTTTTCACAAACTTAAATATTAATTTCTTTTTGTTTGTTCCAGTTACTGTTTGCATTTTGTTGATACTCCGAGTATACAGTGTATAGAAATGATGAAAAGATACATATTAGCTGACAAACAGTCGAAAATATCAGTCGCTAGGGACTCGGAATACAGTTTTATTGTGATAAATCTGAAACACGGTGGATTTACGGCGGCGACACACGGCTGCTGGTATTCTTAAACAATATCGGGACTTCGCCGGAATATTACACAATTGAGTATACAATGAGATGTTATTTATGTTTTGTGTTGCGTTCCGCAAACACCTCGCACGAATTTTTGTGAGCGAAGTCGATTTCTCGTTGGGAGTTTGAACTGAAATATTTCGTCCTTCGTTACGTCATCGTAAATAATCCGCAAATATTCCGTAGCATTTGAATCGTTTATCTTCAACGCTTCTTACGATCATTATTTTTTAAAATTAAGACTGTACTAATTTCTTGCAATTGAAAGGGCAAAGTTAATGCAACTTTTGTTACATTGTAAATAATTCGTGAACATTTGAATCATTAAAGTTCACTTTTCATAAGCCTCACGATTATCATTCATTTCTTAAAATTTGAAATGGCTTTACTTTCTTTTTTATACATGCGCTCACTGTGTTTTGTAGTGAATTCTTATAATTCTACCATACCAATGAAAAATTTGTATTTGGTAGCATTTCGGGATTACATAAAGAAAGCATACACACCGATTTTGAAACATAAGTATAACATTTATTGATAAAAGAAAACAAAAATATAATTTTACACAGAACAAACTGCGAAATTTCTATAATGTCAGTTTCATTTTACACGGATAAAGTTGAAATTAACCATTGTATTTTTATTATTTCTATTTTAATATTTAGTGTA
Organism: Lasioglossum baleicum; assembly: GCF_051020765.1. NCBI lineage: Eukaryota > Metazoa > Arthropoda > Insecta > Hymenoptera > Halictidae > Lasioglossum > Lasioglossum baleicum. The sequence goes on from NC_134931.1 coordinate 18,832,997, forward strand.
TAACCTTCATTTTTTTAATTATATTAAAAATACGATTGGGCATTGACGAAACTAACTTTTGTAGCGTTTCTGTTCTAACAGACGCCCACGCTTCATTCACCGCATCCCTTAGTTCGCTAATGGAGTTTTATTGCTTACAGTTTTTATTTTGTCGCGCAATTATACCCCAAACATTTTCAATAGATGTTCTATGATTCTATGATTGAATTGGCTTGTGATAGCTAAAATATGATATAAATATTCTTGATTCAATTTTGTCTAAATGTCTTGCAAATACTGCATCGAGAGTTGTTCCTGATCTTGTTGTCTCTTCATTAGGATTATTTACCATTTCCAATCTTAATTTACTTCTAAACATTACTAGACTGCAAGAAGTTTCACTTCTGCCAAGCGTGGTTTTTTTTATTGAATTCGATGCAGAACATTTATATTTTCCACACAGATCCGCAGTCATAACTAAATCGTTGAAACTGCGGTAGATTCATATTTGCAATCGTACGAATTTATGCTGCCACGTAATAAATGAGAAATTGATTGTTCAAAGTAATGAACGAATTTTTCGAGAAAATGTGAACAAGTTGAAAAAATTAGGAAACATGCCGTTTACTGTGATCATTTATATCAATCTAGTAAACAATAAAGGAAGTATTAATGTGCTGACAAATTTCGTTAGGCGCACTGAACGCTACAGCCCACTTGCTTCGCTAAATTACGCAGCATTCGTAGAATAGAAGAATCAAGGCCGGACGAGTTGGATTAGAATCATTATTATTACTCACAGCTAATGCTAATCGCCGTTTTTCTCGAGGGCGAATGGCCTTTTATTCGTCGAGGCTCGATGGTAGGATTCGCTGGTTTCGTGATATTCTTACGGTCACTTTTATTCTATCAAACTGCGTTCACATTTCAGCATTTTGAATGAAAATTCGGATAACAATTATAAATAGGAGTCAATTTTTCTCAATTACGAAAATACATCAAATCTATTTGCGATTAAAATAATATACACTGACAGGTATAAATGTTCGAATAGATTAGCGAATTCGAAATTGTAATTATTCAGTCGTTAGTTCACAAACTCCAGTATAATAAATAGTAGAAATAATGTGACACTTCCTAATTTTATTTTGGGTGTTACGCTGATAGTAAATATTTTTTACACTCTAGTTATTCTGCAGAAAAATTCAAACCATGAAACTTCATACGAAATTTTACACGGTCCAAGATGTTCAATGAGGAGTGGAAATAACAATGGGAAATGTTCCAGGGTCAAGTATAATAGAAGCACACTAATCTTGAAAGAACCTTGTCCTTTACTTTGCAACTGTTAAATTATCATCCTTTTGTTCTCGTCCATATTCTGCACTGTTTGCTGCGATCACAATAATTGAAGTGGTTTATCAATTATTATAAGCGAATTTCAAATGCATGTCAAATGTATACTGATTAATTTATAAACAGTATCATTACCATTACTATCTTAACTCTAAATCTTATAATCAGATTGCAGATATTATGCAAGATTAGATATTTAAAAACGAATTTTTCGAAAGCTCAGTGTCATATATCCTTTGAATAGAAAGTTCGGAATGAAATAAACGAAATAAACATTCCATAAAATGATGAATACTGTGCGGCTTATTTGACTATGTTCTAACTTCTCGAAAAAGTTCAATATTAAAGAAGTTCACATTGTTTTTAGAGCGTAATTACTCTATAGACTTTCCCGCATTAGTTAACTGTGTAAAACATATTAAAATAAGCCACAGAATATTCAACATTTTATAGAATGTTTATTTCCAGACTTTTAATTTCGAACTTTTTATTCAACGGATACAATACGCTGTGCTTTCGAAGTTTCTTTCTAAAAACTAATAGTCTAATCTAAAAAGATCCAGCTAATTAAAAACCAGTTTCTATTGTTAAACAATGGCAATCGATACCAACGAGCAATGCCGGTGAAAAATGGCGGAAAGACGCAGCCGAAACCTGTCACTTCCGGTGATCCGTGTCTCACGCTTCCATCCTTCTTCGACGCGCATTGTCGATTATAGTCTAGATCAGACTGTACCGCAACTTAGAAGACGCTGATGAGGTTTATATGAAAGATGGGTCAGGGTCATGTACAATGTACTCTGTACACACAACGACAAAATGTTGTAATGCGAAGCTAACCTGCACGCTCGCGCGACGTCTTCAACGGGCAGCTTGCATGAAAGCTGCGGAATGCGAGCGACTTCCTGTTTTTGGACCTCTTGCACAACAAAATAGAAGTTCATCATGTTAATCGTGATGTAAACTCGTCGATCATGCGGCATGTTGTTTCAACAAATTGCACGGTCGTTCGAAACAGCTGTGCTTTATTCAGCGCGTGAATTGCAACGAAACTTTATCGATTGTTTTCAAGAAACAGTTAATGCCAGTCTAATTATATTCGATTAACAGATAGAAGTGGACGGCGGATTTTAAAATGAGATACGAAACTGCTTCAGACATTGCTTCAGAACTTAACTCACAAAAAAACCTTTATGCGGAGCCAAATTGAAAACACAAATGTTAAACATGTACATGTAATCAATTAATAATTAAATTAAATTAATATAATTATTAATTTTTTTTATTTTGTCACTATTAGCGTAACGGTTCATTGTCATAACATACATATCTCACAATTTCATGTAATGAACTAACAGATCTTGCGACACAAACGGACATCAGTTGAGGAAATGAGCATTCGCAATGTTTACGTTCATTTGTTTACCTCTAAATGCGAGGCGTTGCTGTTACGTACCGCCGAATTATTTCAAATATTCTGGCAATTGATTCATGGCGATATTTTCTTTCGAGGTCATCTGAAAGTCATCGTATAGCAGGTCGTTGAATTCGTTTCGACGTCGCACAGTGGGTGAAACCGATGAATTCTATGTCAAAATCAAAGAACTTTCGATAGAAATGAGATAGAGCGACGAAATTTTTTAAAATAAAAGCTGAAACTTTGCAGAATATGGGATAATTATGGAGATTGTGGTACGAACGTTTTCTAACCTTGAGAAAATTCGTTAAACTTGCACAATCTCAAGATAATTGTGGTTTTTCCAATATCACGCGCGGAAGAAATTTTTTTTAAACATGCGACACATCATTTCCCGTAGATTTTTTCACGCTGATTTCAAATCTGGTCTCAAAATTTGTCTACGACCTCAGGATTTTGCAAAAAATGGATTCTTGTGATCACAACTTATGAAATCATTTCAACGAAAAAATTATTTAATAAAATTATTAATTATAAAGGAAGGAGGAATATCATAGAAGAACAATTTCTTTTGTCCGGTTACTGTTTCATAGTTTTTCCAAGGTCATCATTATTTTTTATCGGGAAAACTAATTTTTTTTCATTCCATCTTGTTAATGACTTAAGCATACTCAAATGTATTTTTTCAGCCGCTATAAGATGGAATATTATACCATTATATACCATTTATAATGCCATAAATATGTATTTTGTGCCATTAAAAATTGAAGGAGGTATTTAGGTGGCCTCCTTCAGCTGAGACACCCTGTATATTGCTGTTTAATACGTTTTATGCGATAACTATGGAAGTTCAAAGTAATCTTAGGATCTATCAAGATTACGATCCCAAACACAATTCGTGAATCGTTCAAGAGTATTCACTACATAATTGTCCAAAAGTTCCACATCCATCATCTCAGTTATTTAGTTATGCCACTGCAAAGCTGTGGAATGGACTTAACATCCGAATTCACCAAATTTCAATTCATAGTACACAAGAAGTAATAAGAAGATTAACGTAAGATGGCGGTCTGCTAGGACTTAGTATACATCTAACAAAAATTCTTTGTTTATAGTATGTGCAAGCGTTTAAAACAAGTGATTCCAATCAACACATAAATGTTTGAATTTGCATAAGCACCAGTCGTCTAATTACAATCTCTCCAATATTACATTGAATTTAATGTGACTAAGAAATGTGTCAAGACTAATAAAAGAACTTATCAACCATTTATAATTTCGAATTCATTTATTATTCCCATCTTTCGCAATTGTTCAAATTTGAAAAGTGTTTCAAGGTTTCTAATAAACTGGATTCAAGCATATATTTGCATGAAAATCGTCGGAAATTCAAAAATATTAAAAATCTCATTATCAATTTATCGAAATTATTAAGAGTTTCTTGTAATTAATGTAGACAAGCTTTTAATTTCCCCAAAAAGTCAAATTCGCCTCACCAAAAAGCTTTGGGGGAGTGGGGGGTTGCAATTCGAAATTCGAGGTTCTACTATAATTGGATTGTTAGGGGTTCAAGGTGTCTAATATAATCGAAGAAACGGTTGAAGGCGAAACTCCGGTGCTCAGAGGACACGAATACCAGGGTCCTAGCAAACCCTGAAGATGCGGGGGTGCCGGTAGACACTCGGCGATCGCCGGCCGTGATTTTTCTTTATTTACGGAGGAATAAGGCAGGGCACTTAATCCTCCGGTAATGCCAAAGCGCATCCTCCAGCACAGCGTGTCTGAGGACGCGATCGATAGAGGCTGTCCTGACGTCATGAGAACGTCGTCGAATTCATTACTAGTCTAGCCGGGCTTAAAAATTAAAAGGCTCTCAAACAAAAACTCCCTTTTTACTTTCGGGCTCGCGGGTTTGTAATCCCTCGACTACCGGAGACCTCCGCGGCCGCGCGTCAACCCCCAGAATTTCGGGACTCGGAGGCCTGAAAACAACCCTTAAGACCTTACCCCATTTCCTACGCTTTCTTTCTCCTTTGCTCGACCGAGAGAATCAGCCGGAACTGTCGATCGGCCGATTTAAGTATACTTTCTCCTTTTTTTTCCCTCGCTTCTCTTCTCATCGTTCCCCGAGCGAAACCCCTTTCTTCCCTGTGGGCATTACACCCTATTTGCGGGGGATTTGGCGGAACCATCCCGCAATGTTAGACCCCTTCGCCTATCGTGTAACGAAACTTAAGACGAGATCGATTCTACGTTGTTTTGTCTCTCTTTAGTAGTAGTGCAGTGTTTCTTGCTATCTTTATCAAGTTCTCTTCCCGTTAATCCTCGCGCATTGACAATCTGTAACACTTTTAACATTTTCTGAGCTCTTAACCTTCTGTCGCGACGAACCATTTTTACAAGTTTATAATTGATCATGTTCAGGACAGATCACTGGTTTGTTTATCAATTTTTTTATTGATTACTGCTAAACTTAAATGACGATTTCGATACTCCGGGTGAAAATTGACCCAGGCTCCGTCGTCAGAAGGTTAGAACGTTGTTGACCGAAACGAATCGTGCACACTACTTTTTACCAGAGTCGTAGAAGATGAAGGCTATCTTAATTTTATGTTTGAATTTTAATTTAAAAACGCTACAAATTTTCTATTTCTTTTTATTTCAAACCGCTGTCAATTTATGTCACATTTGGAAATTTTGAAAGTTCACAGGTAAAACGTTAGACAATACGTTACTAGTGATGGATCAAGCAGAATTTATCATTTCAGACGTTCCGGTTTCCGGTGCTTTGCAACAATGGCGGCTGGACGTCGATGTCCCTGGAAGTGGGGTTTTGAAAGAAACAAACTAGTAGCTTCGCCATTTTGTAACATTTGGACTTTAAAAATTGAAACATGAAATTGCACATTATTACATTTGTATATCTGTTAATTTTGTTATAAAAAACAGAAAACTATTATTTCTGAGTCGATCTATAGCTTCCTTCAATATACTCCATCTAAACCTAAATAACAAACTCGTTAGAATGCTTAACCAATTTTATCATGGTAGAACATCTAAGAATCGAAAAAAGATACGAAGCTTCGTAGGAGAGTATTTAATATAAGAAGAACCAATATTTCGTAACATTCAATTCTTTCTGAAAAATCGTGTACGTCAAAAAATACACTGTCGTACCAAACAACTTCCAACTAATAGATCTGTCAAGTATTGTTAGATATTGTAAATAGTGGACTACAATTTGGCGTTTAAATTCACTTGTTTAAAATTTATTTGTAAAATTATACAGGGCGTCTCAGCTGAAGGAGGCTATCTAAATATCTCCTTTATTTTTAATGGCACAAAAAGAATATTTATGTCGTAATTTAAATGGTATCGAAGGAGGAATATCATAGAAGAACAATTCTTTTTTGTCCGGTTATTGTTTCATAGTTTTTTTAAGGTCATCGTTATCCTTTATCGGGAAAACATATTTTTTTTTATTCCATCTTATTAATGACTTAACCATATTCAAATGTATTTTTTCAGCTTCTATAAGGATTAATAAAAAAACAGTTTACCCGCTAAAAAATAACGATGACCTTGAAAAAAACTAGGAAAAAATAACGGGACAAAAGAAATTGTTCTTCTATGATGTTCCTCCTTCGATACCATTTCAATTATGCCGAAAATATTATTTTTGTACTATTAAAAATAAAGGAGATATTTAGGTGCCCTTCTTCAGCTGAGACACCATATAAATATGTATGTACATCCATGAAAATACTGAACCAGTTGTAAAATTCTTGTAAATGCGATCTTTAATCTTCTTACAAATACTCTAGACTCGCAAGAATTTACTGTAAACAACAATAATAATATATCAGTACGAACAATTAGCTCCTTCGAATATAAATTCTCAACAATTTCTATCTTCGTAACAGTATAATCGTCATACGTTTATAAAAAATGTTTAGTACACCATAGAACTCGATAGTTTAAATGGGGATAGTATAAATTTGTTAAAAATTCATCTTTTATTTACAAACAGGCAGGAGTAACGCTGTACAAGTTGTACAAATGTTGCAAAAATATTTGGAATGTAAAGCATTTCGTTCAATAATGACTGGTTCGTTGGTTACGTAACAATTAATTATTATTTAACAATTAGACAGAGTATATGTGGAGTGTATTTGAAACATCATCGTTCCTGATTGCACCAGCATCGCCAGATTAAGACTTCTGACTCCATTCTACCTTCCCCTACTACGACGCGCTTCCATCGCGCTCCTGCCACGGCCCGGTCACGTGACGCGTTTCGTCTCTGGCAGAGAAAGAGAGGGTAAAACGTTTTTCCCCTGAATTCGTGCTCCCTCCCCTCATCTGGCGACACTGATTTGCACTCTTCTCTCGAATCGGTTCACGGTCATGGAAGGTTCTAAAGCTCAGGTACCCAAACGGTTTTCGTGTAGTTTCAATCCGATCTGAAACTCAAGCCTCCTTGCATCTCAATATCTCTGAATATCTCAGTGGTTTCGAGTTATAATCGTTACAGACGGACGCGTTTCCCTTCTCTCTAATTTACATTTCCGTTTATCTCTTTCTTCTTTGCGCCGTCGACGATCGACTGCGCAGAATCATCCTTAATAAAATCGCGACGTTTGTCGGCGTCCTCGGCCCCGTAAAGATCCAAATCTTTCCCGAGGTAACAGACAGCTGCATCGAACAGCACTCCTATCGTCGAGAAGCCTGAAAAATGATTTCAAATTGTAGAAGACGTCTTAATTACAGCACGTGATCGCACGGAACTACATACAGTGGCCGAAATAATGATATCTTCACTACAGTCTACCGATCAGTAAGACTTACCCGCAGACGTGATGTTAACCAGATATCTGAAGTTTCGTCTATGATGGAACCAGCAGTTCCCCCTGGTCCCGCAAGACTCTTCCCAGATCAAGCAAGTGGAATCGATGATGGCTCCGTAGATGATTGGACCCGGTATCAAAGCGAACAAAGAAATCGTCATCAGGGTGATACCCTGCGCAAAGCTTTTATCCTTCTTGTCGACGCTTCGATAATTCACCAGGACGTTACCAATCTTCCCGGAACACGCGAGCGTCTGTATGATGCAGGTGAACACCATGAACAGAAGATACGGATGACTGCAATCGCTGGTGCACGGTCCAGCTCTGACTTTGTCGAAGTCGATGCCGTGGGGATCGTTCAGGTAGACTGGTTGATCGAGTACGAGCGATTTGCTGTCGGTGGTATAATCGAACTGATCTTCGAAATTCAACGGATCCGGCAATGACAGACAACTGCAGTTCCCGAACTCTTTGTCGCTAATTACCGCCCGACAACCAGCGTGACAAGCTGAGAAAAATGTCGTCCTCGACGCCTCGTGGCAAACCGGAGAATACTTGACGCCCTCGCAGTTGCAACCGACGTTGCAACTCGATGTCAGGTTCATTCTGAAACAATGGCAGGTTCAGTTATCACGTGAATTTAGTGGGTGGTGTTTCGATGCTGATTCTTGACCTCTTGTCACTAGCGTACAGTGGGTGTACAAAGTATTCGTACACTTTTTAAAAACTAATAACTTTTTTGTAATTGTACCAAACGACCTGACTTTTTATAATCAGTTAGAAGCATCGTTTTACTAAATGATATGCAAAAAAGATTTTCCAAAAATTATAATTCTATAAAGTTACATGCAAAAATAAAACAGGCATTTTTAAAAAATTTTTTATTCGGGCCCCCTTAAGGAAAATTAAAAATATATGTTTTGTACATCTATTTAATCGAAAATTTCATCGAAACCGGTTGACGCAGGAAAAAACGACACGCATCGAAAGATGCACCAAACAAAGAGTCGAGATGAGATTCTACTGATTTTATTCGAACATAATAAATTATGAAAATAGCAATTTCAAGTTGTCAGACACTACGTCCCGGTAAAGACGAAGACGTACTCACTGCATAGTGTCAAAATCGAGGCCTCTGACGTCTACGTCTGCGCAACCAAGGAAAATGAAAAGTATTTGACCAGCGACAAAGCAGACACCAACGAACACGTTCCATGCGAGCAGTGGCCTAGGGCCGGGCTTGAATCTGCTAATTACCATTCCGGAGAATAGAAATCCTAGCACCATACCGACCAGCGATATAGGACCTTGACACACAGAAACATGTTAATCGCTGTTCCCTTATTCAACGTCAATGCAACACTACACCTACTGAGCACTAAAAGCTTCGCATAATTTTTAATCATTTATGGTTAATAAAATCAATAAATTAATTTCACATATTGGTAGTTTACGATTTAGTATGATTGCTAGTTACGTAGTCATTTTAAAATAGTTCCCGAAGCTAAGTCCACAACGAAGAAGATGAAGATGGAGAGGAAGAAGAAGGCATCAGGGAGTGAGAAAAGGAGTGAGAAAAGTGTCCAGTGTGGACACAGCTTAAGGTTAACATCACTTCCTCTAAAAAGTCTATAGTCTCAGATATCTTCTAAAATGGGACATATATTTGGAAAAACGAAAGAGAAGTATTTATTTGGACTTTTGGTGAAAGACCTGTTTCGCTAAAGTAATGTTAGTGTTTGTCGGTGATTGCTATGAAAAACTTACCAGCAATGACAGTACCCCCAGCCGCAGACTTGCTATACTGAACCTCCAGGTACTTAGCCAAAAAGGTAATGTAAGACGACGCGCCTAACACGTAGAACACCCCGCTGAGGTTGTTGAACGTTAACAGCCAGTTTGTCAACAACCTTTTCATCGCTGTCGGGAATTCCCGCATAGTTGGAATGTATTCGGTCTCGAGTGACTTCCGCGGCTCCATCGGCGGCATGTACTGCTCTTGCGCTGTTAGGTGTAACTTTAATGGTATACTACCATCCTACGGCATACAGAAAACAGATTGTACAATTGTAAGGCAGGAACTCTAATGATTTTAGCTCCAAGTTTATTTGTCGCTGGAAACGCGATCACTCTCGTCACTCGTTACCAGCGAGAAATAAAAGCCAATTACGAGAAATTACTTAAGAGTTTCATTATCTCGTGTGTGTGTGCAATTGATGGAGACAAATTGTATATTGCACGAAAATTCGCAGTCGAATTAGTTAGTCCAATTACTTCAGTTCAACGCTTTGTGCGAAATGATTCTATACATGTAATAAAATAAAAATAGACATCAATTTCTGTTTAAATGAATTGATTACTGCTAAACATTTTACAGAGCACTATACATATCTATATGTATATTCCGAATGTCCCATCGTTATAATGCATTTCTTAGAATAAGTTTTAGCGCAACAAATATAATTAAATTATTTTAACACATTCTTTACGATAATTTTGTACATCGTTAGACGTTTCAGAAATGAAAATAATAGAGCAAACAACAATTGAATTTTTTCATGTTGATAGTAATAGAACATCTTGCTCTCACCATCTTGGCAGTGTCAATTGGAGCAGCGGTCTTTGGTTTCGGCAGATCTCGCGGGAACATGGCAATTAGGATCGAAAACATGCCCATCGTGGCACCAAGGATAATCCAGCCTAGCCACCAAGCGCCCAGCCATCTTGGATCGTTTTTCGTGATCACGGGATGCAAACTGGGATCAATGTACAGGCTGAGGCAACCGTAGCCCAATAAAAATCCTATTGCTGGACCAACTGTTCGAAGAGCGAATGTAAAACCTGTGAAATGTTTCATTATGAATCATAATGCAATCTTTGGAATACACGTTTTATTGTTAAGTGTCTGTATTCAAATATTGAAAACCCTAGACAAGATCTACAGTGAGTATTGAAACCAGAAAATGATTGTGAAACAACAGAATTTAGTGTTATCATACAGGGTGTCCCAGAAGGGTGATTCCTAAGGTAATTTCAAATAACTGTTTCCTTTACAAACATGTAAAAAAACAAACGCAATTTCATTCAACGTTCCTTGCGCGTGACATCAGCAGCTTACCCTGGAGCGTGATAAAAATAAAAAATAAAAATCAGATATATATATATATATAATTATTGATAAGATAGAAGTTATTTTTGAGAACAATGGTATTTATACATTCCGATAAAAATCTGTTATGTGTACACATTAGTGCATGTGTACTACAATTGAATAATCCACTCACGTATTCCATATCGAAAATCTTCGTAATCGTTTCGCTCATTGACTTTAACTTTGCACGAATTGTGTAAACACAATGTCAATGATAAAAAATATCGTAACGTTCGGTTATGTTTGGTATCTCTTTTTAGTTATTAATAAATTTATTGATAATGCATATGTCTTGACTGGAGTCTACGCAACTATACTTACAATGAGTTATGATTAAACAGTTAAAATCAGGACATATTTGTATTTGCAATCGAACGAATTTATATTACAACCCAATAACTTATAGGTGGATAACGACTTTAGCTATAGTTTAAGCAATACATAACACAACATGCGATTATCACTAGACTACTGTGGGTGTAATTTCAACCAGTAAGAAGATTGCAAGAATATAAGAGTGTACTTAACAACTTAATAAAACCACTATTCGGTTTGTGTGTGTTGCAAGTAATGGAAACAATTTTTATTTTGCATACAAGTATTTGATGAGCATATTTTATGATAATGCATGTCAATGTATCAGGGTTGTGCGGGTACCCGAAATTTCGGCAGTCGGATCGGGTCGAGACGGGGTCCCGAAAGTTTGCAATATTCCCCGAAGTTAAAATTGGGGCAAGAGAGTCTGCGATCAAATCAGCGATTAGTAAACAGTACAATTTCTCTAGCTTGTATTTATTGATGTAGTATAAGTTAGTACGAACTATTCGACATAGATGTCGCCCAAGAATAAAGGTGTTTTCCTCGTTTAAATCGACCCGAACCCGAAATATCCGGTGCTCGCACACCCCTACAATGTATAGAATGATTACCTAAAAGCATGGGGGTATTTTTCTTCTCAGTATTATCGTCCAAATACGTCTGTCCAAGGCCGTAGTATAGTGTGGTGCCGATTCCGAGGATGAATTGGGAGAGGAAGACCAGAAGCCGCGGAAGAATGCTGACGTCGAGCATGCTCTCCTCGTCGCAGAGCTGCGGTCTGACGACTCGAGGACAAATCGCCAGGTCCTCGGGGAACGTGGTGGTATTCAGAAGTGTCCGATCGAGGTATTCCTTCGTCAAGGCCATCGCGTCCCTTCCGGGCCCAAACAAGAAATGTGGAAGTGCCAGGACGAGGCAAGAGAACGCGCTGAGACCGACGCCGATCGCGATCCATCTTGGACGGTGTCCCGAGCCGCCGTAATAGGTCAGTATCAATGATAAAATCTGCGAGATCTCGTTGCCAGACAAAATCAATCCTGAAAACACACGATATATATTTACTGTTAGGGTAAAGCACCCTAATGTTTTCCTTACCTGTTCAAATGTGCTACCAGTGGATTGCTGAGACTCTTTCGATTAAAATGAGCTCGAACACGATATAAATCGGTCTAATTTTATAGACATAGCAATCTTAAGCTACGTCCACACTGAAGCAGCAACGAGCAACTTGTTGACGTTAATGATCTTGAAAAAGCCGCCGTTTTTACCGAATGAAAGAAAAAGAAGTCGGAAAGGAAAAGTCGCTCGGACGTAGCTTTTAAACTACTTAAACCTGTAAAAAGTAGTCCTATTTACGTCGTGTTTGGACTCGTTCTATTCGAAAGAATCTCAATAATTGACTATGTTTGAAGTGGTAAGATAAAATCATTAAAAAATGACATCAACAAGAAGTGGTTCATTAGGGACTCAAGGTGTACCGTATTAAGAACCTCTTTCGCTGGAACCTGCAAATGACACACCACAAAAAGAAAATATTCTTCCCAAGCTGTATTAATTTTCGAACAAACTTGACCCCGGAATCTTATAGGGAGGAAATGCATCTGCAACTGGTAATTTTTCAGACGAAAAAGAGCACTCTAAAATCATCAAAAAATGACATCAACAAAAAGTGGTTCATATTCGGGCACTTTACCCTATACATACAGGGTCATCCGTTTTTAAACGGCCAAACGTTAACCAGCTGTAGAGGACCCCAAATGGAACAACTTTTACCCGTATCACTTTTTTTGTTTCGGCCTTGATTTCCAAATAATCGCAAAAAACCATCATTTTTTGAGTTTACATAAAATTAAATATCTCGGGACTCCAATGATGAATCTTCATGGTTTTTCCTTTGTTTAGTTTAAAATAAGTAGGGGCATCTTTTTTATTGAATAAACTTTTTTGTATGACCTTCGGATAAAAAAAAAGAAATTAATAACAAAAGTGATAGGGGTGAAAGTTGTTCCATTTGGGGTCCTCTACAGCTGGTTAACGTTTGGCCGTTTAAAAACGGATGACCCTGTTATAAGAAGCAATATAATCAAGAAGATTTATTCGAAAAGATATCCGTGAAAAGACAAAAAGCCAAAGAGTTTGGCCAATACATTTACAGGAGCCTAATGCAAAGTATCAAACAAACGTGTGTAACGGATGTGCCATTGCTGTGTTATCGCCGATGGAAACGCGGTGATGTAACATTAGCCAGAATAAAAAGCAGAACAATCTGGTAAGATCGAAGTGTCCTTTGCAGCTGAAAAATCCGTATCATTTAATGCCGATATCGAATTACAATGAACCAATGCAAGTACATCGATCGATCAAGCAAACGCAATAACATCGGCTACGTAAAACCGCGAACGCCGGATTGTATCGATTTCTCACGCAACTGCTATAGCGCGTAATTAACGTTTTACACGATTGCGTGTACGGGCGAATAATGTATCAACGTACGCAAAATCCGCGTAGTAGTTAACGATAAACAATCGAGCGACTATCGATCGCGGAACCGTTCCAAGAATTCCCAGTTTGCATCAGACGGAGTGACAACAAAGAAATTTGTATTTTTAAGTCCACCGCGTGCTGATATGATATCGCGCGACATTAGCAAATATTCGGTGAAAGCAACTTAAACAATAATATACAATTTTGATTTGTTATTCTCTGTTATTGTTGTGTAGTTGTCGCGGGAAAATTTCGTAACAACCTTGATCGATTTCGATGAAACTATACATATACAAGCATATAACTTACTTAGACCTACCAAAGGCGCCTTCTAAATTTAAAAATCGTAACCTTTACTACTTCCTTCGCAATTGCGACCAATAACAATTAAAAAGAAAAACATTATTTACACATTACTTAGTAACCTAATCCTTCTAATGCCTGAAAAGAAACTCAAGCTGTTGGGTCCAATTTTGAGAAAGTAATTCGTTTTTTTTAATGAGCATCAATACTTTGTACGTAGATTTGTATGTAGATCGCTTTAGCACTTTAGGATAATCGAGAATTCATCATCGGTTCGGATAATCGAAGGTCCACTAAATCGTCGATCAAACAAGCAACTGTGCTCCGAAATGCATCGAATTTGGTCCCATTTTAATCAGAAAATGTCACGAATAGGTTGATAAAAGTTTTGTAAAAAGACAATGAGAAAAGAAAAAATTTATTTATCGATTTAGTAGAAATTGAACTGTCCCACTAATTTGTCCAAGTATTTTGGAGAATTTTGGAAAATTATGGGGAAAGATTTGAACATAGTAGTGTGAAGATCCGAAATCTATAGATCTCGTTACGTCTGCTCGTGAAAGGGGGTCGAACGCGAGACTCGCGCCATCTCGAAAAGTATTTCGTGTACGTACCCTTGGCGTATATTGTGACCGACAATAAACTCGTATAAATGCATATCCGTGTGTCTTCGCAATGCGTGTTCAGCGCTCGTTGCTCTAACGACAGATTTCTCACTTCTATGATTGCGACACACTACTTACCTACTAGACGAACGCACACCGACACGCGATTATCTTTGCTCGGGGCCGACCATGCATGATGCACGCGTGTTGCAAATACAAGCGCGAGCGCTTCAATGCGTGTACACTGTGCAGCGACGTTCGACTACCGGGTTTCGACGTCACTTTTCGCGAAAAACACAGCGCCGAAACCCGACACTATTCAACGGGATCCATCGATCAGATTCGCGCCGTATCGATCACGGACTGTTCGAATAATTTTCATCCAGAAGACGGTATCTTAACAGCTGATACATACAGGAACACTTCGAGAGCTAGTGTTTACAATACAGCGCAGCCAGTTGAAAATGTATTTACTGGTTATCTTTATCGATATATGGTTGTTCCGTAAGAGTTGTTGTAAACAATTGATGCACAATGAAATTGAAAACATTTGTAATACAGGGTGTCTCAGCTGAAGGAGGCCACCTAAATGTCTCCTCCATTATGCATAATTGCATAACGTTTGCACTCTATCAATACTCACATATTAGTTTATAACGGAGTGTACAGGTCTGTCATAAAGAAATGATAATTGTCTACTTTAATGTGGAAAATGTGTGGAGAAAATGATTCGTACATTTTAGACATTTTAGAATATTTGACAAATTCACTACAAACGAAATGTCTAGAAATGTTTGTGACACCGCGAAGGTTCAATTTAAAGATTGAATTGCATGGCTAAGAGGTGAATTGAAATGGAGTATTTAAAGACATACATACCCGTTGTGCGACTAGGTATTTTGAACCTTTTCTCCAGCGTGGTGAGGGTGACAACGATGTAAATGAAAGCCATTGCTTGCACGGTGCCTAGAAGGCCGTACACGGCGATGAAATTTCTCGAGGTGGCACGATCTCGCAGCCATCGGGGATAAATCCCGCAAATTCCACAATCTCTCTCTTTGGTCATCCCTCCAACTGTACTACAGAATTTACATACTTGTTACTTGACATTTCCCATGCAATTCGAAATCAGAGCTGGGGAAAATGGTATTTTAAATAGTAAATAATCCTATTTATTTTTTAAAGTATGTGTACAACTTTGAAAATAAAATATTTTATTCGATGCAGTAATTTTTGGAAATAAAATAATTGATTTGATGCAGTAATTTTTGGAAATAAAACAATTGATTTGAGGCAGTAACTTTTTTGAGAACAGTATTTTACTTGAAGAATATTGAAAATATTTATGTTTTGTCTATTTTCAATTTCAATTTTAAATATTATTGCTGAAAATAATGGTTCGAATTCAATACATTTGTGAGTGTAAATCGTTTCTTAACGATAAGGTAGATAGAAATAGATTGAAATAGAAATATTTTATTCTGAGGTTCAGATTGTTAAAATAGAAATATTTTATTTTCGAAATTGTATATCTTATTTAAAATACTATTTTCTTTAAGCAAAATCAAATCTAAAATATTAAATAGTATTTCGAATATTTGTTTCGCCAAATAATGCCCACCTCTGTTCGAAATTGTCACTATTTTTGCAAAATTATCACCGCAAAATTTTTCGATCTCAATCGTAACAAACTCGAGTAAAATAGAAAATGTATTTCCTTTCTAACACGTCCAATAAGTTGAAAATAATATTCAGCAATATTTTTAAATTCTTCCAATGATTTCACTATTTTTTCTATTACTGTACCTGACTTATTAGTTGTCATAAATGCATAAAACTTATTTATAAAACAGAGATGTGGGTCAGGATTATACTTTAGTGATCAATAAACGGCAGATTTTTATGCAAAATAAAAATGTTCTCGAATGAACAAGAATACAACAAGAATTTTAAAATTTCTACATGTGTTCTTACCGTTTTGCCATTAACTTTTTTCTAATCGAAGAACGAAAGACTTTTTATGAACGAAAGACTTTTATAGAAATATGAAATTATAAAAATTTTCTATATTTCTCTATTGCATCGTTATTATTACAAAATGTCTCCAGATTAATTCGTTCCAGAGTTGCCTACTTTGCCGCGTCATTATTACGATTATTCAATTCCAACAGAAACAAAATGGTCCCAGACTATCTACATACATGAAGATCGGAACAATGATAAAGATTACGTTAAGTCTGGCACGCGAAACAAAAGCAAGCGTTATCGCCTCTGACAATGAGTTATATCGTGTACAACTTGAAAGTTTAAACCGCCATGTCGAACGCAGGAGTCTAGCTCGAATAAATAAAAAGCCTGCGATTATGACAATTGGATTAACTTCTTTCTGCGGTATCTCTCCGCGCAGTCTCATAGAATTCTGCTGCAACAGCCAAACTTGTATCTACATCTACTTTCAATATAAACTGTCATCAGTAGACTGCGGATCTTTATGCATTTGTAAAGAAATTGGTTGGGAGAAATATAAAACAGTGAAAGATTTAAAAAATTCAAGAACGTTGTATCGTTGCTTTTAATGTAACAAAGTCGTGAAGGGATGAAATCAATTTTTATGTTATTCCTGCTTCCCACAATCACTGCAATACTTTTTTATTTTGCATAAAGATCCGCAGTCTAGTCATCAGTTTACTGACAGCATAATCAATATTATAATATTAATACAGTTCAAAAAATCGACGACGTTCTTTCAAACAAGTACATCAATAAATTATCACAACTAACAATTTCTCCTACGGAGCACCACTGATTTGTTTGTTAAAAATTGAGCCGCCGTTTCGCGATAAGTTAACTAGTTTAGAGATTTAAATTATCTAATTTCAGTCTGACAGTAGGAGATAAATAAAGCGTATATACATAGAAATGTCTATCGATAAGCCTACAATGAGTTTTCTTGTGCTCTGGAATATCGTAATCAGTTGTAGATCTTATGCGTGCATGGCTAAATAACGATTGCGCACAAAATCATTTCTCCGAAAGAAAACGAATTTAAGATGTCATTATAACAACAATATCGATCAGTACATTTCCCAAAAAATTATACAAGAACTATCTTTGCTCTGAATAACCAAAATTATTTCTCTTGCTAAGAGAATTGCTTTTTCGAGGACGATTTGCTCCAATCAATTCCAAATGAAAATACACATGTAAAAACCATACTCGAACACATCCATCAATTTCAACGATGTATTGTTCCCAGGGAAAATTTATGGACTAAAAGCAGTTCGATAAGAGGCTTACAAGACGTGGCCAATCATCGACAGGTTATCTGATTAATTCAGATATCAGCGATGCATGGATTATGTATTGTGTGTAACACAGCGAGATCGCTAAACGGGCCCTGCGTGGAACTTTGATCGTTCGGAATTAACCTATTTAATAGAAACTGAACAATTCGGGCCGCTTCAAACACGTACAAATAAAAGCAAATGATTTTCTCGAAATGAAAGCGTTGAAAATTCCGGATACTCGCGTGGCATTCAGTGCAGAAGAGAGGAATTAAGTGGTTCGAGAAATCTGGCTCGAACGTGACGGCACGAAAGAATCGGTTTCATTTCGCGTAATTCCCGCGAAGCAAGTATTCGAACAGCTAGTGTAATGGATTTATTTACGAATGGTCACGAACGTAATTGTCGTGTGCACCACGGGCACCTGAGATGATTACGCAATTGCAATTTAACGGGGTATAGATTTCGTTGTGACGTTCGGAGACTGCATTAATACGGAGTTCCAGTCGATTGTTACTTCCGCCACGTCGTGTTACAAGAAGCACTCTAAGAATTGCGGACCCAACTTCGCGATAAGCTTTCTCAACCGAGAAAAGTTAGCTTCTAGCTACCGAGTAGTAAGTGGCGCTCTTCAGTACAAATTTTTCTCCTTTGTGCAACCCAATTTCGTCATTAAATCATCCAAAACTCTGTACTAAAAATGGTGACTTAGGGTCAGCTCTAGTTAAATCAATTCCCAGCATCTTTTTCAATGGAGGATAAAAATGCTCTTCTGTGTTAGTAACTTGTCGGACATTTAGAAAATATTATTAACAATTGTCGTCGAAACTGCAACATTTTTCCACCGAAAATCGACGGCTGCAACCACTCTCATTGTTATTTTATGCATAATAGGATGAGTGAATGCAAATTTTTAATCATAGTAGTGTGACAATTAATCTTAACTTTTACAATCGATTAAATGAAGATTTTACGGTATAAACTTGCAATGCACACTCGCTGTTTCAACAGTCTATGGTTTGCAATAGTTAACATTCTACAGCATACATATGATCGTAAAATTGACTAGTTCCAGAAACTTAGGATAATAATAAAACATTATTAAATATTAAAATGCATCTGACACATACAAAAATTGTAAAGGCAGTACCAGGTAATGAAGTTGTTAATTGCAAAGGTGGTGCCATTAACATTTTGCAGTTTTATTTCTGGAAATAAATAAAAAGAAAGAGGAATAAAGAATCTGCTATGTAGAAACGAATAATTTGCTGAAGGTATACTAGTATGATTAATGTGTACTATTTCTTGTGTAGTTCTCGAGGCGATCTCGCGATGAAAATAGGCGATTGGAAGAGGAGACGACGTTTAGGAAAAGCGGCGGAGGCTGTGTGTCGTCGGTGTAAGGTAAAACACGCGAGAATTCCATTGGTCTCACCTTGACGTTAGGCCACGTGCTTCCGCATGGACTTAGGAAGGACTTCCAGGTCCGCGAGTCCTTTTTGGATCGCGATCCTTTGAGTCTCTCCCTGCTCTCGTGACCTCCCTCGCAGAAACTCAAAAACCACTAAGCGCCTATGAGCGCTCCAGTTTACGTGAATATACGCGAGATAACTGAGCCTCGCTCTTGTGTCAATGGCAATGCTCCCCTACTATTTCTCCATCAAAACGAATGATAAGCGGGGGCATCATTCTGAGGACACATTATCAATGGAGCACTGGTGCCGACATCTTGCCATTTCCGCGCACAATCACCGGCGAACCGCGACTCAGATGGTAGCGCGATTCGTTGTTGTCCGTGCCAACTATGCAATCAGTCACCGACAAGGTCGGTGATACTGCCACGGACAAGATATTCTGGCCGGTGCTAACAGTCTGGTCGGTGATACTGCCAACCCCTGTGCTCTTCAGGGGGACCAGTAGGCGGGCGCGAACGGGCGCGGGGATAACGTGGAACTTACAGTGATCTGACATACCACATCGCTAAAAGTTCTACCACCGACGAGATACTCGTCAAGTAGAAGAAGAATGATATTGCCTTATAATACTATCACCGACGAGATACTATCTCACCCATTTACCTAAATAGAACCACATATGACATTGTTCACGCCCGGGGCGAACCAACTTGAATAATACATGTATTTTGTTCTGAAGGAAGGTGAAATTGCAAAATGTTATGGAAGATATAATAGGTATAGGAATAGAATTTATTGGAAATCAACAATATTAAATGTGCAGCTATTAGCTCCGTATTATCCTTTATTCATAAGAGACTAGAAGTTCTTACAAATAAAGGATCATACCGATTGCCCATATTAACGCGACTTATCAAAAAAATTTGTTGCTTCCCGTGTGATGTTCCAAAGTTGCACAAGATTTTTGTTAACCGTCAATGTTGTCTTCATCTCGCTATAACTTTGTAAAAAACCCGCATAGCAACAATTTGAAACAGAGCATCCAAAACTAGAGGTTTCACGCTTTCAAACCACAATTGTTTAACGATATCGATACGGCAATTTTTGACAGAGTCACGTAAAGTGGGACCAATTTTTCGGGTTCGCAGAAGTGATCCCTCAATTCTTTTAAGGAGTGTATTATGAATGTAAAACTTTGCATTAGAAATTACTAAAATATTTATTCGTGGCCCTCAAATTTCTAGTATCTTTTAGAGCCGTTTTGGAGAATTTTGAAAGATGTCGCCGCTCGCGGCTAAATCGGTTGAAACAGGGAGCCTCAGGGAGTCGTGACGCCATATGAGGGGAGAGAGCACGAATTGAGGGGAAAAACGGAAAAAGTTACCCTCTCTCTGCCAGTGCCGGACACCGCACGGAGGCGAAACGCGTCACGTGACCGAGTCGCGGCGGTGGGGAATAACGTTGTAGAAGGGGAAGGTAGAGTAGGGAGTAGGGACATAAGTCTTAATCTGGCGACTCTGTCAGAGAGTGATAAATCTATGGAGGCTTGCGGAGGTAGTCAAATCGCCCAGTTATTTCACTAGAAGGCGTGACTGGTTATTTTTGCTCCATCGCTGACTTAGACGTCCAGGGCGGTTTCTCCCTCGCTGGTTTTTGCAGTCCGTCGCGACGGCCGGCGTCCCATTCCACAAGGCCATTAGGATTATCTTTAGCCATGAAAAACGACAAGATCGAGTTCCATCGCCGCGACAGAGCCCCTGTTGCACAAGCAAAAAGGAAGTACGTACGGTGCAGTCTAAATGCACCGTGCAACTCGCGAATCATTATTTCGAAATATACCACGCAAGCATCTATTTTTCTTGTACGAGAAATACTTCAATTTAACTTATAAAAATGCTATTAATTTGCACAGTGGCCTCTTTCCAAGTAGCCATTATCTTTTAAAATTTATAAGTACTAATAAAGCATAATAATAAATGTTTCTAAGCTTCTTAAAATCGCAAAAAAATGTTCCTCCCGCCCCTAGTAAAATTTAAGAATACTGTTCGATTGGATAAAAATAATACCCCTTAATGTCCACCCCTACTCACGAAGCAATGGGAGAAAGGCGAAGAATACAGGATGACAAGAGTGAAGCGATTGGGTTTTGTGAAAATTGAGATTTTATTTCCTTTTTTTTCGTTTTTCGGTAATCAAAGTTCGTGTTTGTCTTCCCGCGAAGAATTCAGGTGACGTGCAAAAGCAACAGACAACAAGAGTCGCGATTCATTTTGAGACCAGGATGCGTCCGTTTTCTTATCCTCGTCATCTCTCCGTCTCTTCTCGATATGATAGAATTCGTTCGTTTTGTTAACGTTATCAGTAGAGTGTACAATATTAATATTACTGAAGAGAGATAACAGATGATATATTACAATTATTAATCCTACGAGTATAGGATGCCCGAAACGATCATAGTAACCGCGATAAAACGTCGTCGTATTCGTTCGCGGATTTCCGGATTTCTTCCTTTTCGTCGCGGCGGAAGATTGTGTCACTACCGAAATAATAAATTCGCCCGATCACATATTTTCTCCGCTTCGTCGTTAAGTACATGAACAATAATGAATAATCAATGACAATAATAATAATAATAATATTATCAATAATAATAATAGTAATAATAATAATAATATTATCAATAATAATAGCAATAATAATTATTAAATTGTAATAATAATAAGAATATAATATCAATGGTATTAATTTATTTTCCTATTATCTTAATCGATCGGTTACGTAATAATTAATACTTAAGATTAAACCTTCCTAACAGCGCCTGCTTCGCTAACTTTTTACAAGACTTTTGGTTTCGTCCTCCGTTTCATCATGCATATTAACGTCTACTTAATATTCTAACGAATCGAGTGTACCTCGTCTAAGGTCTCGACGGGTTTAGGACTAGACAGTCTCATTCTTCATAGCCCCGATCCTCCGTCACCCTTCTGCTAGTTATCCCTAGCTAGTTATACCTCTTTCCTTCATTCTCCACACACCTAGTCGTATCTCGTGTCCCATTCTTCACCTTCGCCCTCCGATACTCACGTGTTAACGAATAGTTCCTCCCTAACGAATCACTGACTAGTTTCTAACCATTAAGACTATTCGGCTGTGCTAATTAAGGCACCAGATCACTTTGCAAGAATTGAACGAGTGGATTCCTCGCGCTCGGTTCTTCGATCGTTTTCTTTTTCTTTCAAGAATGTGTCGCTGAAAAAGAGAGGCCAATTTATACATGCATTCTGAAACTAAATTCCCATAATTCCACGAACATTCTGCTTCCGAAACTATAATTTTTAGAAAAGATCTTGATCATCTGATACAGTCAGGTGAAAATAATTCTTGCAAAATAGTAGAAAGTTGAAATATCGAGTCTACATTTTTATTTTTGCAATTTATGAACGCTCAATATGCCAACATTTTTGCTAAAAATATGAGAACTTCAAGTTTCAATTGTCAGTCACCCACTGGAACCTTCAAGCGAAACTGCGAAATTAATTTTCGACGTTTGCCTTCAGCCGTAAACTTCAATTTTCAATTTTCATTCGTCCACGGCCACCGGAAAGTGAAAAATTGCCACGTTTTCGGAAGGAAGCTCGAGTTTCGCCAAAATAGTTTTCTGGAATGCACGGATAAATTTAGCGGCACTCTTTCCGCCACATCCTGCCGGAACAGTTAATAATAGAAAAATTGGGTTGCATTTAGACCGTACACAAAAATATATGCCGACATTGTAGTACCAATTTACGAACTTCGGTACGAGAATAACTCGACTCTCGCGCGCGTCGAGTCTCCCCGTGCCAAGTGGGAACCGGAAGCATCGGCATGAATTTGACAAGTGGAACTGTCTCCAGTCAATTCGTCGTTAAAATACGAAATCGTGATCGTCGAAACTAGCTAAAAGATCGATGTTCAGCGACCTTCGCGCGGGAACAAGTGAAGCAACGATTCCGCAAAAAAGAACCACTGTTGTTCCGCGATTCTCTATTTCTCGCGATTGATCGTCGGTTGGTCCTCGTTGGATTCGTACCAAAAAATCGTTGATCAGTTCGTTTCTGTGACTCCGGCCGAGTCACTCGAAAAAGGCATCGTCTATTAAGACACTTAGTTAACTCGCCTCTAAGCGATCGGTTTAAGGCAACATCGACACTTCGATTCACGTAATCGTCGTTCCTAAAAGCGTCTACACAACATTCGTCCTAACGAATCGCTTCGATAGTCCCTTCGCTCGCAAACACGACAAGGTTCGCGAAACTAACAATGCCCAGTCGAAATAAAATCCTATCGATCCTTGCTCGTTCCACATTGTTCAGCATAAATAATTTAAAATCGGAAACCAATTCTCCTGCAGTCGTGAAATAAAACGCGATAGTTACAAATGGTCGCTTCGATCGCGATCAACAGTTGTGGGAAAACCTCCGAACGCATAAAAATAGTGAAAGTCCTCGGCGAGCTTGCCAAGGCCAGTCTAAAAGTTTCTCGGCGCCAACGTTCAGAACGGGCACCTGTAGAACCGTAAAAATTACGTTCTCTCGAAAAGCTTCCTCCTCGAGAAGCTCGCAACAATCTCGCATAGCAACGACGGTGCGACAATTGATGACTACTCGCTGTTGAAGGCTGTTTCACGCTGACGATCCTTAACGCGAACTTCTCAACACGCTCTTGCGAGAGAGGACGATCGTCTTTGAAAAGCCTGCCTGCGAATTTCCATCGAGTACGATTGCTTAAAGAGATACGCTAATAATCCTCGCATTCGCTCCGGACGTGTTCGACCGCCTAACTTAACGTTTCGCAAACGTCCCGTGTCCCGGTTTCTTCGTGTTAACGCGTACGAAATCTCTCTCTCGACATCGTACTGGCCCTTCGAGCGACGTCGTTGAACGTTTCTGCCCTTAACCAGGAGAAACGTAAGGAGGAAGATTAACGTGGGGAAGATTGAAGATTAAATTAGTAAGAAACTGCGTGCCGTTTGAGTCGACGTTGCTGAACGGTGTAAGGTCACGTGGGAGCGTGTCCCGATCCTCCGGGTGTCCGATGGACCCTCGCGACCTGTCTGACGATGAACAAAATGGCGGACGGACGCGGAGGACAGGCGAAGAGCGAAATTTGTGCGGCGAGGATCGAGTTTTTGAAATCGCGAGTTGAACGCTGACAATGATGATCGCGAATATATTCGCGATTCGTCTGGCTCCTACTGCAATCTCGCCTCTTGAGGTGTTGTTTGGTATGGCAGGCCGGGGAACGCCGCTCCCGCTGCAGTTGCAGCTGCAGCTGCGGCTGCTGGCAGTCCTGCTGCACCTGGTAGCGTCGTGTATGCATAAGGTGTTACGTAGCTTGCTGCTGCTGCGTTCGCTGCAAAAATAAAATAAACGATTGGCATTCTGAGATTCTGTGTGGCTTCGGATGCTTTTGTGCAGGTAACGCCGACGCTGAATACCCGTTTCGGGTCTCCTTTGAACAAGGTGATAAAGCGCGACTGTTGTTAGAAGAATTACAGACTTATTGGTTGGTAAGATTCTACGCTTAGAGCGTTTCCTCCAGCGTAAAAAGATTTATATAATAATCACGATTGAATCAATATACTTGACTAAATGATTAAATAATAGAAAAGTGAAGAGAGTTCTTTAATGAAATCTCGGAATAATGAATAAGGTTGCACTTTGTAACTCTGCATCATCATTGAATGATTCGAAATCGTGTATAATTTTAATACACGCTGGACATGATCGTTTGTGTGTAAGCGGTACCTGCACAGTATTGTTATGAACAAGTGCTGCAAAAGAAGTTCGTGACCTTCCTTCGCTACGCCTGAATGCTTCCGCAATTAAACTTCGAACATTTGGCAAGACACTAGTGTTGCAAAATGAAAGCTTATAGACTACTGTCATCTATCGTGACGATTGTTCCACCACCACCGTAGACAGCACATCAGAGCATTAACAAAATTGCATATTCATCGTGTTGAGTGCGAAGCTAGCGTAAAGCATGCAATGATGCGTTTCCATTTCGTTGATCTTCCGTGTTTACCTGTGTTTTTTACCGACAGCAAATCATGCCAGCAGCAAAAGAAAACAACGTTTGCGCGGACACATTTCGATCGTACGGAAACGCAACCGTATAACTAATAATTGTAACGATACTATCGTCGTTCCCGAGAAATTTCATGGGGAAACAGATTACAGAAAGTTCTCCTGCTAAACTGTAAGGCTCGCGGTCGAGACTCGAGAATTTCAAGTGTAATTCAATGTAAACATTCACTAACTCAATCCGAAGAAGCGACAGATCAAACGAGCAGAAAAGGTTCATACCGCAAGATTCCAACTAGAAAAGATCTAATTCAATTACCATTCAGCCCCTTTTAAGTAGTTTCCAGTTGTTTGCAAGTTCCGTATCAAAATCTGTTTTCTTTTTTCTCTTCTAAATATATTCCAACTGCAAGTAATCGTTACTAAGTTTCGTTTTTAGCTTTGACAACTCGCATATAGGATAACTAGTATTTACATTGACTAAGAGAAATTGTGATTAGAAAATTATATTACACAGATTGAAACGTCCCGAAACTATGAAGAAAAGCAAACAAAACTATCATACAACGCAATCGCAAACATTATCATACCGTGAAGAATAAGAAAGAAATGATCTGAAGTGACAACGATCACCAGATTAGTATGTACATTCTGGAACACCCTGTGTAATAAAGTACTATAGCTCCCCGAGAAGTCGTGACATCGACGCGTGCAGCATTTCGAGACGATGTTAATTGTATCTAGATCTACCTAGTAACGCATTACAAAAAAAAATAATTAACAGTGCTGTAGCTTTCACATGCATCGCTTTCGCTAATAATCTGCAATGAAAGTATCAGACTTTGCTGCGCACGTGTCCGTATCCAAGACAAGACTGTTCAGCTGCCATGCTTGCGATTCACGAGACGAAAATCCACAAAAATATGAGGGTCTGTCGATAAGTGTGTCGCAACTCCGTCTAACTTTTGCTTTGAGAAAGATGCATCTCTACCGGGTTGATTGGATTACTCTTGTTATATTGTTCGTTTCAACTGGAAAGATACATTACGCCATAGAACTAACCTCGAAATTCTATCTTCAAGATACACATTTGTAGCAGATCCCAAATTTTATGCATTTATGACAAACACGAGTAAGTGAAATATAAAACAATAAAAACATCAGAGAATCTAAAGGTATTATTACATTATTTTTTCACCCCTAATTGAAATGAAGACAGAACATTTTTATTTTGCATTAAAATCCGCAACCCCATCAGTGATATTCTCAATGCTTCGTATCATTTAATGACTGTTCGGTTACTTAATTTAATTAATAAGTCACTAATGTAAAAATGTTTCGAACTTGGACGCATTTGCTACATGACGTTCTATTGTTACTATGGCGTACGATACTATGGCGTATGCAATCGAGTCAAAACTTACAATTGAGAGACTTTCACGACGAATTCAATTAAACAATCGTTTTATTTTTAATGGTTTCTTTGTAAAACTCTTATCGACATAAGCGTGACATTTCTCTGATTAAAATGAGCCCAGACACGATACAATTCGCAGCTTATTTGCTTCCTTAATAGACGGTTTAGTAGAACCTCGAATATCCGAACTGATGTCTAAATTCTTGTACAATTAAATGATCAATAAAGATTTAATGTACCACTTCGGCTAAGTAAAACCATGCTCCACAGATTAGTTCGCACGATCAAGGTTCTACTGTGCCACGAATTGAAGAAACAAACGCGGTCTAAAGTGTGCCGTGTTGGGCATCGTTTTAAAAATGACACGAATATGCAGACCCACCAGAGTTGGGCACAAAATGTGATTTCAATTACAATTACTTACCAATTACTGTCATTTGAAATTGCAGAAATAAAATTACAATTACAGTAATTGTGAAAGGAGTAATTGCAATTGCTTAAGGGAGTCTTTTCTAGCAGACGACGCTCGCGTATGAACACTCACACACCGCTAGACCACGTATACGTACGCGAGGATTGCAAGGGTCCGGGATTCCACTTCTGATTTCTTGATAATGCGAAAACCGGGTTTTATCTGAAAAAGGGTTTTTTGAAAGATCAATCTAGGGCGCTGTTTGCCTCAAAAATCCTTCTTTTACGTTTCCGAGCCATGGTTTTGCAATATTTGGCTGCATGTTGCCCGTCAGATGGCGCCGCAGTCACGCCGGCGTACTAGCCTCTCCGACGGGCAACATGCAGCCGAATATTGCAAAACCATTGCTCGGAAACGTAAAAGAAGGACAAACAGCGCCCTAGATTGATCTTTCATCTAGCGATTTTGACTACGAAAAAGCCCGGTCTATGCATTATCGAGAAATGAGAAGTGGAATCCCGGACCGTTGCAATCCTCGCTTACGTATACGTGGTCTAGCGGTGTGTGAGTGTCCCCTAGCGGTGTATGAGTGTTCACGCGCGAGCGTCGTCTGCTTGAAAAGACCCCCTTAACCCGATTACAGTAATTGTAACTGAGTCTAACAATTACTTCAGCGTAATTGGTTCTTTCAAACCACTAATTTTTATTATTTGGACCATTTAACCGTTTTCTTATTGTAATTATAGTCCACTTTCGCACATGTAATTGAAGATGTAATTAAATACTCATATAATTAGTTACTGCCCAACTCTGAGTCGCACCTCTCGTAAAAGCGAAATTAGAGGACGTGGCCTTACTTATTGACTGACACTCGCGACAACGAAAATAAGAAACAAAAAGGAAAGAAAAGAAAAATGCGATCCGGACATTCTGAAGACAAAAACGAGACTTTCTTAGCGGGAACCTTGCAAAGATTCACCCCGCGAGCGCATCTACACCACTACGAAAAGGAATTCTCCCGTTTGCTCTTTCTCTCATTCTCTCTCTCTCTCTTTCGCTCTCCGATTCTCTCGCGCTGCTCTCCCATTCTCTCCCGCACAGTCGTGCCAGTCTCATTCGGTGCGATCTGTTCTCGAATAGTTTTCTACCGTTGCTACGTAGCAAGGACGGCAGAAAGGGCGGCAGGAGAGCTTTCTCCAATCGTTGCTGTGCCAGCACCGCGGGGCTGCTGCCGGTGTGCTGCTGATGGTGGTGTATCAGCCCGTTGCTGTCCTTGCTCTGGACAGTTTTCAAACACATACCGGCCGCGGCTGCGCTGGTATAGGGGTACGCCTCCGCGAAATTGTACGAAGTCCCCGGATAAGTGGCGGCCGCGGCCGCGACGTTCTGGTACTCGTAGAACTGTGAAGCAGCCGCCATCGCCGCGGCGTGGGTCAACTGTGTCGCCGGAAGCGGTACCAAACCACCTGGCGCAGCAGCCGCCAGGTAAGGCGACTGGTAAACGTAACCCGGTGGCACCCTGAAACGAGAACAACCAACGGTTAAACAAATCCTTTCTGTCGAACCTACCGTCGTCGCAGCACTCAGACATCTAATGCAGAGAAGTCGCCTCTCAACTAATCATGGTGGACTGGCTCCGGAGACTGATACCAACGGAACGCTTAGACTGCGGAGTCGACGATACTTTGGCTTGACCAGCTTCTAATAATAGCTAGATTAACCCTCATCAGTTCTTCAATTTGATTTTTCACCGATTCGAAATAACAGTCGAATTCATACATATCCGTGACGTGCCAGCGCCAACCATAATGTATCAATGAAATAAATACGGAACTAGTTTATTAGAGAATAAACGAACAATATTTATGCTCATTGATAACGTCGCAAATCACGGAACTGAATGGATACGCCAATGATATCTGCACAGTAGACTCTCATATCATAAAATTGTTTAAACAGACTATACCACAGTAATATTCGGACACTTTCAAAAGGACGATAATTTTTTTAAGGATGTTCTGGAGGTATATAAGAACGCAACAAAATTGTTCAACATTTGACAAGATATAATTCTTACTAAATTAATGCAATTACCAAAGTTTGGGTTCGATTCACTGCGCCGTTTAAGAATTATAGCAACTTAAAGTTTGCACATTTTAACATTTAAGCACGTGTTCTTATGGAGAATTCATAAAATTCCACTTGAAACCCTATTTAAACCTTGAAAAAACGCAACTAGAAACTCCAGTTTTTTTTTATATACAATAGTAAAACTTATGTAATTAATTATGTTCAAGATTTATTAGGATTCAGTAAACAGTTACAGAGCAAACAATTATAAACTGTCACAAAACGTCAAATTTATCGTGTCTCACTAGCATGGAAACGCGACAACAGTGTAAAAAAAAAGTATACAAAAGTATGCAAAATATACTCGTGAGAATGGCTTTCATTGCCAATATATTGATGGATTTCGAATTTCTTGTACTTTTGTCTCCCATTGTACCTCCAGAACATCCTTAACCCTTTGCACTCGAATGGCGACTGTAAGGCGCCAGTAAAAATGGCCACAACATTATCGAGTCGTACTATCTATATATCGTACCAACCGATCCTATATTAAAAAAGTTCTTTTACAAGGGTTCAAATATTACTGCGGTTCACTATACGTATGTGCATCTCCCGCAGCAATAAGGGTACTTTTAAATAATTGTTTGTACACTTATTGCTACCCGAAATGCATGCATCCAGTATTCTTTTGAACAATTTCTTTGATCGCTGTACACGAGTCTACTGTAAATCGGCCTTAAACAGTGTGTTCTACACTTTTTTCAACTCTTCAGGGATGATGTCTGGGCATCATACTGACGTTGAAGAATATCTTGAAAATTATTACACGAGATTAGATCATGTTGAATCAGTAATGGCTACTTTCTAGAATTTGATGATAACTATAAAGAATGCTAAATTCAGAGACGAATGAGGATTAGAAGAATCGAAGAATGTCGATGTAGAAAAATTTTGATTTCTCGAGATCCACAGTCTAATAATGTCATTGGTTTGCCTTGTTTTATGATTCAATACATTCAATCATTGTTATCGGATGTAATGTGGCTGTCCATTATTCATCATTTTAACACATTCTGATCTAAAATAAGTTAATGTTTGTGAATATTACATATGTTGAAAGCGAGTACCAGATATCTCCTGCATACTCTTCTTTCTAGTGCCGAATACAGTGAATAATTAAATTATTAGAGTCGCAGTACGAGAAATATATTTTTCAATATACACTCGATGAATAATGTTGTTAAATCGTTTGTTTTTTCTTTGAATAACTAAACTCCTGTTTCAATCAATTCTCTTTCCATTTACAAATAACATGTACTGCATATGCATGAAGCAAGATAACAGATTTTCATGGACAAATGAAACCATTCAAAAATTGTTTCGTGACTACGTTACTCCAACAACATTACCATCGGTGTTTCCTCCAAGATATTATTTATTCGTTACTATGTAATATATTACAAAATGTTTTACAGAAGACTGACACTTTTGACAAATCAACGTGAAACAAGAAAATCACTGTAGACTCATTTTAGTTAAAAATTTCGAAAAGTGAATGTTAGAAGAAACTAAAAAATTAAGTGAATGACAATGTGCTATAAAAATGTATTCGAAACTAACATTATACGTGTACGAAAGTGTTAGAAACGGTGATAAAAAGATAATTGTGTAGGATAACCAATAACATCAGTCGTTATCCGTACAGGAAAAGAAATTCAACATTTTGAATTTCGACAACAATGTTCCCGGTTCAGTCCACCAAGATTACGATGTATAACCTTGCTCATTGAAGCAGTCGGCGATCCACAAATTCCCAATCCTCGAATCAATGAGACTCGCTGAGCGCCGACTGCTTCAACCGTAAATTTCGCTTTTTGTACAGTTGAAAGATGACTAGAAGAGACGGATGAAAGGACAGGAATTGTAATTTATGTAAGAACGTGTGAACAAGAACGTTCCGCGGAAGTGATGCTCCGAGTGTCACGGAATTTAAAACGCAAATGTGCGCGTCTCGTTCGTTTCCTAAATCAAACGATGCCGATATTCGAAGCCCGCTGAACGCTTTTGAACGGACGCGAGATCGCGAGAGTGCAATATACAAGTTCGAACTTGACATTATAAATCTACGTGGTCGCGTTCTGTGCACACACGAGCGGCACGATCGTGCCAGAAAACTGTCAGAAACACGGCAAAACAAACGATCATTATCATCGGCTGGCATCAAAAGGAAAATCAATGACAAAGCCGCGGGATTCTCCGCGAGAATATGTGTCGCCGCGAGATAGCCAGCCGCATTTCGAACCACATACCGATATAGAGCTTTTGATAATGCATCGATGTCACGTTCACGAGCGCTATCGAGCGCGAGCGGTAACCGTGCAATTAGATCTGCAATTAGCTTCTTCGCCAAACCTTATCCGAAAGCGCTCGAAACCATTAATTGAATTTATAACGCGCTCGTTAATACGTAGACTACGGATCTTTGTGCGAAATAAAAATGTTCTAACCGAAACAGCAGCTAAGTAAAAAGTTCTGTTTCTCTTTAACAATCAGACAGCGGATTTTACGCGTTTATGACAAAAATACGTACGTGTAATTTGAAACGGTAAAAACATTAGGAGAGTTTACATATATTGTTATATTTTCTGCAATCTATTAAACATGTTAGGAAAGAAAATAAAGATTCGCTGTCTATTAATAATTTTAAGAAGTTGAGCAAATTCTCTTAATCTTTTTAATATTATAAATGGTGCGTACCTAGTTTTGCAATCAAATCCGCAGTCCATTAATATGCACTCGGTGAATTTTGTCTAGACAAGTTTCGGATAGTACAGCAAGATTTTATAAAAATTCGGTTTCTTGAAGATTACAACACAGGATGTCCCGACGATGTTGTACCTCCTTGAAAGCGGTGGTTCCGGAGGTCATTCGGAGGATCTTTTTCCTTTGCGAAAATGTTCTCCGCGGCTTCGTTGAGAAGTTATTAAAGAAAAACACAGACCAATCAGAGCGCGGCTGCCACGGCTCGCGATGAGTCTGGCGTTGGCATTGGCCGAGTCGGAATTCGTCCGTTTTTTGTGAATAACTCCTGAACGAAGTCACGAAGAACATTTTCGCAAGGGAAAACGTCACTTCGAATGACCTAGGGGACACTTTTGAGACACCCGGTATACTCGGCGAAAAGTGTTGTGTCGTGTGTAACCGTGTTCGTGTAAGAGCAAGAAAGGTGTTGGAGAGGACTCGGGGGAAAGTGGCGGGAAAGCAACGCAGTATGAAAATGGTGTGGTATCACTAAGGCGTGACAAAAAAATGCGCAACAAATCCAAGAAAAAGAAATTCTGAACGTGTCGGCAAAACAACAGCAAACCAACGACAAACGTGTATGTAGGTAACTCCACGAATAGAAAAGATACTTCTCGGCACACGGCACACGGCACACGAATTACCTAACAACAACGTTAGTACCTAAAATTCTCACAATGCCTAAGAAAGAAAAAAGAAAAGTGATGTATACGGTTCACGCAACCGGCCAATCTCTCCCTCTCTTTCTCTCTATCTCTTTCTCTCTCGCATCGTTCTCTCGTCGTCTCTTTCTCTCTCTCTATCTCTTTTCCTCTCTTTTTCTTGATCTTTTGTTGTTAACGAAAAATGATCGCGTGCAAAGACTCACCAGCCCGACCATGGTTCTCCAATTGTTCGTTGCGCGTTCTCCAATTTACCGATTACTTTTTCTCTCAGTCTTTGAAAATTCGGTTCAGTTCGACAACTTCGTGAAAACAATGAAGGAACAACAAATGTTCTTCGCCGGTTCGAACCCTCCAGTTCCTTATCGAGACATGCAACGCGACGATCAAACCGAAATAATTAAACGTTCGTGTAGTTTTTGTTCGCTAAGCGTTTCGGGAAACGCTATTTTTGCTTCTCCGCAAAATCGTTCGCACCCGGTGGAAATTTCACGGTGACTCGAAAGTTATGTTTTCCAAAGGACATATGTAGCACAGGAGACAGCCCTGAACTTTTTAACGGATCGATAATAGCCAGTGTCCAGTTCACGAAGGAAATCAATACATTGTCCTGCGGCTTCGAATGATAGCACGTTCGTCGGATTGGTGTCCACCGGACGCGGGTTATTAAGCATATTTCCCGAAACCATACGCTACGTTCGACGTCCGTTTCGTGGAACCGGTTGCTCCAATCGAGGGAGCAATTAACGTTCTATATTATCGACGAGTTTAAAGTTCAAAGATAGAGAATTTTCTTAATTTATTCCTTCGTGTTCCAAGCAATTATCATTACTGTCTGTTTTCCGAAGGAAAATGACCACTCAATTCCTTCATATGGGTCAAGTTTGGCTTCGGCCATTTTCTTTCAAGAAACACAGAATAATTGCACACTTGGTACTGATTATAACTGTATAATAACTAGACTAAAACTAGTAAAAACATTAGAAGAATTTAGAAATACCAGCGTATTATTTCCAACCTATTAAACTTATTAAAAGAGAAAATAAATGTTCGATTCAAACCAGTTCGTTGCAAGTCGGGTAAACAATGGTCATTTTGCATAAAAATTAATTATCTATGAATTTCTACACGGTAAATCGAGAAAAGCAAACTACCTTCCGAATTTTCAAAATTTATTTCACCGTGTTCCTGAGGGGACGTTAAAAAAAGGTTAAAAAAGTTACCCTCTCTCCGACAATACTGCAGACGAAACGCGCGTCACGTGACCGGGCCACGACGATGGGGAATAGTGTCGTAGAAGGGGAAGGTAGAGTGGGGACACAAGTCTTGATCTGGCGACACTGGTTCTAACAAGGGAAGAACCCCAAGTGTCCGACTCCGATTTTGATAATATTTTGTGAAATGATGATACATGGATCCCTAATTATGTATGCAAAATATTAGGTGTAGTTACTCAATAGTTTCAAAGATATAAACAATTGAACTTCGAAAACTTCAGCTGCAAATCACAGTATATCAAGGTATGAAACTTTAATTGTTTATAACTAGACTGCAGATCTTTATGCAAAATAAAAAATGTTCGCATTGATTGCAGGACACAGGAGCCAAATAAAAATTTTATTCTTCTTTTAATTATCCTCTATTCTGCTGAAACTAGTACATCGATGTCCTTAAATATTTTTAACATGTCCAACGCTTTAACTTGTGCGTGACCATTTTTGTCATAAATGTATAAAATCCGCAGTCTATTTATAACTTTAAAACTATTGAGTAACTACAGCTAATATTTTGCAGACATCATTAGGGATCCATATACCGCCATCTCACAAAATATTATCAAAATCGAAGTTGGACACTTGGGGTTTTTCGCTTGTAAACTCTGATTCTGTTATCGTTGCAGTTTGTCTTTAAATGAAAAATCCGGGAAAGACAACAAATATGTTTGAAACGATGAAATAGACGACAGATAAAGGTGATCTTATCGATCACAAGAAGAACGTGCCCGAATCTAGATTTACGAGAACTTCATTAGCATCGCGTCGAGTGCGTAAGAAGACTTCACCTGTTACAGCTTTTTCTTCGTTCTTTTCTCGTTTCCGAGCAGACTGATCGCCCCGAAGATTAGTTTACCGCCGATCGGCGTAAAAATATTACACTTGGCTCGTTACCAGATGGCTACCAGATGCTTTCTCAGCCAGTCGCAGCCAGTTTCTCGGTTCTGACAATGCCACCCGGCGAGGACTCCGCGCCAAGTTTACGGAAATTAATAAGACCATCAGTCTTGCTTCGTTCTTTAATATTTACGTCTGACTGCGAACGACATCGGGATGTAATTGTTTCTGCGAGAGGGCCTTCGGCGGGGCGAATATTAAACGTTCGTTATCGCGTTTGTGCGGTTGCACGTTTATGCAGCCCGCATAACTGCGCGTTTTTAAAGGAAATATTCAGTTTACGGAATGCTTCAACTATATTATTATGCTATCTGAACGGTGTCAATGGATGACTATGTTTCTACGCTTACGTGTTCCCTTTTCGCAAATCTAAAGTGAATGGTCATATAATTAGTCACATGAAAATATTTAAAATTGTCTCTGTATGCAAAGTGGTTCGTCTAAAGTCTTTACTCAGTTGTGATGCTATAAAAATTGTCACGCGTGCAATTTAACTGGCATCGATAGGTGAATATGTTTTCAAAGTCGCATATTCTCTTTTCTTTTTAATATGTAGTGAAGTAGCTTGATAAATCGATTTTCAGATGAATGTTTATTTACGTTAAACTCTTATTCATTTTTCATGATGTTTACCGATCGCAAATATACGTTTAATAACACTGTAGGCAATGTCTTCCATCGTACAGAAATATTAATGGCATGATCTTGAAGAGATCTTGAAGTGGCCTTGGAGTCTCGCAAAATTTTAGTTAATCATGAAATTCATTGACAAGCTGCGAAGAAAATATTTTCTGTATAATCACAACTGAAGAAGACAGCGTGAAAAATTTTTCAAGTATATGTCATGCATAGGGAGCTTGTTAATGAAATCATTCGACTTCCTCCAAAGCTGTAGTTCAGACCTTGAAAGGATACGTAAGCGCATTTGCATTAATACACATCTGCTTTTAAAAGATCTTTTTTTCGTGCCTCCATTTTCTACTGGATTTATCTTGTCGATGCATCTTTACCACGGTCCGTGCATTATGTATGATTCGCGTGTCCTCAACCCCACTTTTTTCCACTTTGCGTGGTCTTATTTTACTTCTACCACTGGCCACACATTTTGCTACATATTACACACACGTATCTGTAAATACGAAGCAAAACAACGCGAGTCACATGTACTCTACTCCGCGATATTATGGCTTGCAGATCTCTACAAAATTATCTCCTCGCTTCGGCACAGAGAAAAAAACATCTGAGAAAAATATTAAATTAATTATTCTCCTTACAATCTCAAATAATATGAAATCGATAGATTTGCCTACAAAGAAAGATTCTTTGAAATGCCCTCATTTGTAAGTAACGTTTAAATTCTACGCTCCAGATCTGCAATAACGCGAACTCAATTGTTCACGTACGAGCTTCGACGTTTTACGACCACAGATAAAAAATGTGCATTTTTATATCTATACAAATCCATATAAAAGAATTTGATTACGCGGAAAACTGGTGACGACGATTGTTTGCGAGTCTATCAGATTATAGCAGTCATTAAAACGTTAATCACCGGTATTCCAGAAACTGATAATTCCAAATGAAAAGCGTACATGTACGAGAGAGAAGATAGAAAACATGAACATGAAATTAGTGAAATCAGATAGTTCAAACTTTCACAAAGCATCGAACGCGAGTAGTGAAAAATCATTTTTCGATGTGTAGATGTACTTGAATGTATAAGCCTGAATTAATCCCAAGCTAAAATTCGTCCAAATTGTTGTAATTTATTATACGAGACTGTATATAATTCCCGAATAAACTTGGGCTCTCAATGCACGCGATGATAAACGAGATAAGCCTTGTTCCTCATTGTCAGCAAAAAACTTTCGTGTGAACGACGATCGACGGTGACAATGTAAGCACCACACGTGTCGAGTCATTTCCTTGCTGAAAATTAGAATTCAGTGTTTACTATAATATCGCGATGAAAACATCGGGGCCCATCAAAATGATGGATTCCAAATTGTTTAATCATTGAAATTACAAAATATTATATATTATTTTTTTTAGATTGCAGCAATCTCACAAGGGTCATTAGCAACTCTAGCTCTACACATGAGTGGTCGTTTTTTAAATTTGATTAATTAGTTTTGTATGTTTCAAAGGAAGTGAACAATCCATCTTTGTTACGACTATAACAAAATACATGAGAATTATTTAAATAAATGGTTTCATAACAATTTAGTGTTACTACTCATTACCTTGTTTGACACTAAACCTGCCACTACCACTCAACTGACTGGTTTTAGGTTCAGGTTTTATTTTGCAATTATCGAATTCACGAGAGCGGATCGAATAAACGCTCAACATAAAATCTGGATGAATAGACTATTTAGGTATTCGAAAATACTGTAAACACTTTTAGAACTCTGTAAACCTAATTTTAATAATGATGTTCTCGTTCGCAATTATCAAAATTGTAAAAATGTTTTCGCGAGAAATTATAAACTTTATTCCAACACACGTAAGAAAAGTCGTACAAAATCTGAATAGATTTGACCTTATCGTCATTAATTATTATAAATCAATATATGTATTTAGATGGTTCCAACAGAATTTCAAATTCAAAGCACAAATGGATTTCGCTTGTTTTTCATATACGAAAATACAGCATGCTGCATTGTTCGCGCAAAGTCGAAACGTTGAAGATTGATTACCATTGCCTGGCACAGAAGATTAATGCTCTAGAGTTACAGACTAGAACAATTTTGAGATATGCATTCAATGCTCAGCCGAGGACCGAATCGTTTCTGCCGGACACGGTGAGAAGTCTCGAGGCCGTTCACGTATAGTGAGCACCTATGTGAAACGAGAATACAAGCGCGTCTACCGTTCGCGAAAATAACATTCCCTCGTAATTCTGCCACGAAAATACTTAGTAAAATTCAATTTTATCTTTGTAAAATTAGTTAATCGTGATAGAACTCATCGCTTTTATAGTAAATGAGCTCATTCTCATCAGAGAAATGTCCACAGGGCATAGCGTTTCCAAAATTGAATTGCTGGACTGCGAATTTTATACAGTTATGCCAGAAAATCAAGAAATTGAAAGAATTTAAATTGATTACATTACCATACTTAAAAGAAGAAACAAACTCCTGCTTCTTGCAATTGGAAGTTACAAATTAGTCGGAAGATTAGTAATTTAAAATCAGAATTTACGTTACAAAGATTTTATTTTGTATAAAGATGCGCAGTCTGTAATAATTACTAAAGGAAACAACTAACAAATTCAGAATAAAATAGATATTGCATGTCCTTCCAGAATATTTGTAACATTGCAACATTTAAAATTAATTAAAAGCAAAGTGAACGCAGTAATACATAAAATGAACAGGTTCTACTTTTTTCCACTTGCACTAATCCGGGGTGCATTCTCCAGAGCAAAGATAACAGGTCGAAAGTAGAGCTGACAGGGACACAAAGGTTGCGACGATGGCGAAGGAATAATTTCGTGTACGATAATGTATCGTTCGATACCTTCGTCCTTGAGACCTTCGAAGCGCAAACGAGCCGGCCGTTTTAATGATGAGCGTAATCGCCACGACGTGAATTCACCGACGGGGCATCGCGACAAGAGAACTTACGTAGGAAACTTTCGAAACGATCGATGAAACCCACGGTTATAATAACGCGAGAAAATACACGCGTCGTACAATTTCTCTGGGGATTAAGTATACCTGTCAGGTATGTACTGACAACTAGAAGCGAGCGTCATTGTTTCTGTTCCACTTTTGAGTTCTGTGTGATATGATAAATGCGATTGCAGTGGGACCCTCATTAGCGTTACTATTGGTATGGAGCAACCTACTGCTCCACTGTTCTATTACATGATTGGAAAATGTCCACTTCCAGATGACGGATCGCCATTAACAGTGGCTGATCATCAAGCAACACCAATACTGAAATTTCTATTACGCGGAATGAATGGATCTGATGAACGCGTTGTTCATTTATGGTAACGATCGAAGTACTTCTGGGAAGAAGCATGCGGCTCTTATCCTAAATGAAAATCGACGTTTCTCTAATGCTGTTATCGATGGGATCGTGTCTAGTTAACAATCTAAAAAAAATATATAAAAAATACTTTTTAAAAACCACGCTTATATTAAAATGCACCAAATAGGAGAAAATAATTTTTTTCCTGGTTCTCCCAAAAATTTAATATAAATTTAAATAAAATCATGACATTAGTGACTGTAAAAATAAAAGCGTGGAGCGCCCACGAAGATTGCGTCAATATAGTTTAACACACCACGCTTTTATTTCTCCTTCAGATGAGACACCCTGTATATTGTGCAACTTGTGATAATTTGTTTACTGCATCTTAAAAAATTACTGAAATAAGAATTCACGGGGATTCTGTTCATATACACATAATTAGGAAAGTGGTCCAAATTGTATATTTCTGATTTTGAGATCTTTTTTTTAAAGAAGAGCATATTCATATATGATGTCGAAATAACAAGCATTATCTAACGGTACATTTCATTTACACATACAATTCAGTTTAAAATAATGTGATGTGAAATAACTGATAAACCCATTTTTTAAAATTTTGACATAGACCACTTTCATAATTCTGAGCACATAGGCGTGTATGTACTAGATTTTATGTAGCAGATGAACGAAGGATATTTTTCAATGAAGATTGTTTGATGTTTAAACAACGTTAAACACACAATACTAAAGAAAATAATAAAATCTTTTATTTCTGATAATCCAAAAACAATTTTTTTAATCTTGTTATGCATTCTTAATTTGAAGAAAAGTCCATTTGTTCTGAGAAAAGATCACGTCTCCGATTTTACCTAAACGTAACGGAAACCATCTACACCGGTCCGTAAAATAATGTTCAGACTCGGGTCTTGATGGGCCCAGCGACCGCCCCCAAAGGTTAATTATTCTACTGGTCACGAAGAAAAGAAAAATTTATGACACTTCGGAAGGACAATGTCCCAAGCAGGTATAGTATTTGAAATGCGATAATCCCCGGTTAAGAGACGCAGTCTGTGGTTCATGAGGGGTCTGTTATCCGGGGAGGTACCTAGGTGCTCTGGGAATGGCCAGTTGTTTCATCCCCTGGTTAGTTTGCTTTACGTTACAATGTGCGAGCGAAACGAAAGGTCGGGCCGTTCCAGAAATTCGTGGGAAAGTTCTGTGTTTATTAAGCTTGGCAAGAGTCATTGTTCTTTCGGTTGACACAGACAATCTGAGTCATTGCACAGTGGGGTCGTGGCCCCGAAAACCTCTGGCGGAAAATCGAAATATGAAAATTCAAGAATTCATGATTATCTATCAGCAAATGATAGGTAAGAATATGCTCTTGTAGAATCAGTAAAAAATAACGATGTTGGAAGGCTAAGTTCGGTGTCATTTGAGTTAAAAATTGGTCATTGCTCTTGAGTTTTAATAAGTAAGTATATTTTGATAAGTACGCGACAATATTTACCAACCAAATTAATATGGCTTGTTCGTCTAGAGGTAAAAATTCTATCTCATTCCAGTTTGATGTCAATTCTGGTAGAAAATTCTTATTTTCCATAAAGATCCGCTGTCTATACGTTACTGTTCACCGTAAAGTGAACAAATCAACGATGAAAATGTTCAATGACAATCGGACAAGGTGTACATATGACTAGATAGAGAGGATGCAGGTAATCCGGGGAGGAAACGAAAGAGAAGGAACGTTTTGTGTGGTCACGAAGGGGGTTGTATTGTCCTTTCGTGACGGATTTAAGTGACCACCCTCGATTTCCGACGCAAAGTGGCCGTATACCGTGATTAGGATCTCCCGACTCCGACGCAACACGACAACCAACGTGTGGACAAAGTTGCTTAATCGCCCCTCCTAATTCATGCGTGCGTGCGTGCACGCATTAAAGGACCAACGTGAGTGCAACTGTCGCTGCGAGGGGGAGCATTGAAGAATTTTGGTGCGTGGATCGATAACCGAAAACGAGAATCACCTGCTTCGATCATTGTCATTGTAGCAACAACGTGGACAAAATTGTACTACGAGTGGGACCTCGGTTATCCGAACCTTTGATGTACGAAGCCGTTAACTAGAGTCTCTCGTGGCAAAATTGCACGATCATCCCTGAAGAGTGAAGCTAGAAAATGTGTATATTGCCTAAATATCCCAGTAGTCTAGTTGACAAGATTCGCCATAGTGAAGTTAGTATGGGTTTATAGTGGAGCAGCGAGGTGCGGTGAAAAAAAAGAAAAACAAAGAAAATACATATGTACTTTTTCTTTAGTGTGTGTCGAAATGTTGTCACGAATGTTGGTTTGTTTTCACCGCGCCGCTATCATCGATGCTCGCAGCTCCACTACAAATCCACCCTAAGGGTGCAGTTATATCCACCCTAAGGGTGCACCTAAGGGTGCACATGCGTGACAACATTTCGACACATACTAATGAAAAAGTACATATGTATTTTCATTGTTTTTCTCTTTTTTTTCACCGCACAGCTCACCTCGCTGCTCCACTATAAATCCATCCTTAGGGTATTAAAAGTTAGGGAAGAAGTTAGGAAACAATGGTGTCGTAGGCCCCCCATCTCATAGGGCCCCCACGGGCCTGTCGAAATACGGTGACACGTGTGCCAGGTGGTCGCGCGGGTAATTTCCTGTCCGTGGAGTTTCCGCGTCGCGTGTCGATGAGGACAGCGCACTTTTCATGGTGAGACATATCCGACACACCGGTATCGTCGCGACAAAATGCCCCTGTATGTTCGTGGTCCCGGGAATGTGCAACGCGAATATCAATCGCATGCGGTTGGCCCTCCAAGGTGTACAGGTATACATATGTAGACGTGCAGACTCGATGCGCAGTGCACGGATTGAACGAGCGCCGGCGCCGTGGATAATCCAATGGGATCATCTGCCAATACTTGCGGAGCAAAGTAGACCAATGGTGTGCTCGGAGGGTGGTCCGTGCACGACGATTTAATTGTCCCACCGCGATTGCGCTTTTTTCGCGTCGGCTTGCAGAAGCTAGCTCGAACGTGACATCATCTGAACCGAATTCCGAAGAGAATCTGACGCTAAGTAGTCTGATGCCTACGACCCTTTGTTGGAAGGTCTCCCCCCCCCCGAGCGCGTGCTAAATTCATTTTACCAAACTGATGATTATCTTTTACTGATGATTTCTCGAGTGAACTCTTCGGGGTCGCCGTCTGTGCAATATACATGATGATGCAGTGTCAAAATTGATTAAATCAGGTCCTTTAGACGGTTTCATCAATCAGCTTTTCGGAACCAATGTCTACTTTGATACAGTCTCAAAATTGATTAAATGAGGTCTGATTATTTTACGTGTTACGATGGTTTCATGAATGGACTCTTTGGGACTCTATGCAATGAATGTTGGTTCGGTACGATCGACACGATGGTTTCGTCAAGGTAATGCGCTGACTCTGATGCAGTCTCAAAATTAATTAAATAACGTCTTGACTGTTTCTCATATTATGATGATTCATAGTACAAAATTGATTAAAGACGCGTTATTATTGAATCTGAAA
Organism: Lasioglossum baleicum; assembly: GCF_051020765.1. Classification (NCBI taxonomy): domain Eukaryota; kingdom Metazoa; phylum Arthropoda; class Insecta; order Hymenoptera; family Halictidae; genus Lasioglossum; species Lasioglossum baleicum. The sequence continues at coordinate 18,875,323 of NC_134931.1, forward strand.
GCACCACCATCTTTGTATTCGAGGTTCTCGAGGTCCAACATCGATCCCGAAGAGGAACTGATAACGAGGATATGAATGAATCCAGCCATGGCTGCCATGAGATCAAGCGTCCACATTTCGAGGATTACCATAAACAACCTCGAGTCAACTTTCACGGGATCATCGATTTGATTTAATAACACACAAGATAACATGATAGGATTTCGAGAAAATCTGTTGGACTCGACACAGATGGGGCCAATAAATTATCGCCGACGCAACAACAACACGCGTCGATCGAATAGCATCGGCGACTAGCATAAATAGACCGTCCGGCCCTGTTTCCTCAGCAACGGTAATTAATGAAAATTTCCGTCGTAATTGGACAATCACGGCGCGAGAATAATTCACAGAACGGATAGAGGCTCTCGACAATCCGGAAGTCGACCCACATTCTGGAAACAGATTTCAACGAGTTGTTTCGGGTACGTGAAACGCGAGAACGGCCAGAAGACGAGCGATTTTTCGTCCGGAGGAGTAACATAATCGCGGCTACGGCAGGCCGATGAACGTCGGCCAGGTAGAAAGAAAAATAACGAGAGCCGGGCGACAAGAATAAAGGTTGATCTTCCGAAGTACAGTTCATTGCACGCCGAGGAAGCGATTATTTATGGTCTCCCTTCGGATATCGAGGCGGTAAAGTCCGTGTTCCGGGCACGTGAGAAATTATGGTTTCGTGAAACAGGAGTCGGGAGAGACGCGACGCGCTGAAAGCCGAGCTTGCACGATAGTTTCGGATACCTACTTTCGTGGATACGAAATTAAACGCTAGAAGCGCGGCCATCCCGCCGTGAAACGTTACGGCCCACGTCTTGCGAGTGACAATAACAGGTGGATAGAGACATCGAAAAATGAACATAAAAACAGGCATTACGCGCGAAACGCCAGCCACGAGACTGGCGATAGCAAAGCTACGTCCACATCGACGCAACAAACATGGTAGATCTGAATTGACCCGAGCAATCGGCGCACTAAGACATTTCTCTCGGTCTAGAGCAGTAAATCATTTCATAAAGTCAAACGATAATATCCTCCAGATCCCGGAGAAAGCTCGATCAGTGCTGACGAGAAGATCTGAATTGGCATACATACGACCGCGAAAGATTAGTCTTGTGGAAATAGAACCGAATTGTCAGGCGACTGCTCTCTGTAGCATGAAACATCGAAGGGAACGGCGTTGATTCGTGTTTAAAATCCTCTCGCAGGAACCCTCGAGGAAATGTCTCGAGCATAAAAGCTGACACGGGAGACAGGTGGATCTAAATAAAGACTGGACCGACGCCAGAACCAGCAAGATGGCCGACGAGCAAGCGTCGCGACGCTCCGTGTCGTCTTCGTCGTCGTTGTCGTTGGCGGTCGGTTATGATAGCTTACGACACCACGGATTTACCAGCGCGCACCCAGAAAACCCTCGAATTCGACACGTGAAACTCACGGCGGTGTAGAATTTCACTTTTCCACCTATGCGCAACTAATTCGGGGACACGTGTTCCTCGCGGCAGGCCGTTCGACGTAAATGATATTATTCTCGTCGACGCGACGTATTCGAATACCGATGATGCACGAGCGTCTGTCTGCGTGGCTCAAATTAATGCCTCCTTCAAACTCTATCGAGCTTTATCTTCTGCGAAACCGGAAGCGGAGTTCCTAGGCAAACATCGCTTAAAACGTCCCGCGAAATTAAGACGTCGCTTCAGTCTTGTGCTGAATAAATGTATCGTATTCGTACACATTAAAAAACCGAATCACTTTTTCAAAATTGGACCCAACAGCTTGAGTTTCTTTTCAGACGTTAGAAGGATTAGTTTACTAGATAATGTGTAAATAATGTTTTTTTTTTATTGTTATTGGTCGCAATTGCGAAGGAAATAGTAAAGGTCACAATTTTTTAATTTCTTATCTGTAACTGTAATGGAAATTTAGAAGGCGCCTTTGGTAGGTCTAAGTAAGTTATATGCTTGTACAAAGTTTCATCGAAATTGATCAAGGACGAAATATGATTGATTGAAAATAGCAAAAGTCGTAAGAATCTGCGATTTAAATGAATCGCAAACCGTAAATTCAAGGATTTTTATATCTTACAGAACCCATAGGTTTTTTATCTGCCAACTAATTTCAATGAAAAAACTTTGTACATATAAATATATATAACTTACTTAGATTTACAAAATACATGTTTTAAATTTCCATTGCGGGCACAGATAAAAAATTTAAAAATCGTGGTCTTTGCTGTTCCCTTCGTAACTGCGACCAATAACAATTACCAAAAAAATTATTTACACATTAGCTAGTAAACTAACCCTTCTAACGTCTCAAAAAAACTCAAGCTGCTGAGTCCAATTGTACACCGACTGTATTTCAAATGAAATGCTTAAATATTCATTAAATATTAATAGACATTTCTGTCTAGAAACTCTAATTTGTCATTTAAGTAAATCTTTGCGTGCGATCTCGTTAAACTGCGCCAATTGCGAATCGTTGCAGAGTATAAACGTGGATATATCTCCAGATTTTGCTCCACGCAGAAGCTAGACTAAACAATCTCCCCTTTCCCGAACTCAGGAAAATTTCAACAAAATGTTACTCCTGCAGAAATTTCATTGAAAATGTCATACACAGTTCTCACGTTTGCATCGTGGTACACGTTACACGTGCCAATGCACGTGTAAATCGGGTACCTAATCAGCGAGTTTCTTTTATCTTTCGTTCTCTAACAGTAAACAGTACACCGTGTTATATTAAAGTCCAAAAACCACCACGTACAACACCAAAAAATACAACACCAATAGCGACACCAAGTGTAGTGTAAGCCTTCATCACACACACCAGGTTATTAATGATTATAATGGTTAGCGGAGCCTTTGCACTCGACGAATAAATCCGTTTTATCGAAAGAAAATTCATGTCGTACACCAATCGTCAGTGCGTTAGTAAGTACCCTGGCGTATACGCGGTTGAAGTCATCGAACGTGTCGAACAATTCGCCGATCAACGCTTCGGAGCAACAAATGAATTGTTGGCAAACGTACTTCTCACATTTCGTGTCTATATACGCTACCGTGATACATTAAAAAACGACATAAACTTTTGTCGGAACATTGATATTCAAACCAATGTCGCCAGATTAAAACTTGTGTCCCACTTCCCCTTCCACGACGCTAGTCCCCACCGCTGCGGTCCGGTCACGTGCCGCGTTTCGTCTCCGGCACTGGCAGATTCAAACTGTGTTACAACTCTCCGTAACAAAAATTCCTACATTCATCATTCTGGGCTCGTTTTACAGCGTGAAGCCTCAGAACGTCCAGCTCGATTTTTCAGAGAAGCTTCTGCATTTTGTGAAATGATAGAATCACGACGATGCTTCGACTTTCCAAGCTTTCAAAAATCTTCAATTTCAAACGATTCTACCGACACTACCAAATTTTGCCGAGCATTAAAATCATCATAGATTCAGTTCGATTTTCTCTCGCAGTGTTATTGAAATTTAAATGAAAAATTTGACGTTAGAGGACGTTCGAAACGAGACGGTTGATTTTTCCACTATCCCACTTGCACTTTAACACGAGCCCAGAATACTTGATGTATGATTGTTCATCGGGATTCGTGTACGGTCGTTTCTGCACGGTTTCGTATCCCCGCGAATTTCAGTGCTCGGCGAAAGAATCTGGCCGGGCCAAACGAGGTAAACCGCGATGGTATCGATTGTCGTTATGAAAAATTAATGAACGTTGTCGTGTTTCGCGGCGGTGCGGGTCGATTTCCGGCGAAAAACACGGAAGATCCGCCGCTTCGACGAATCGGCCGCGTCGTTTATAATTCAACGCAATTCTGCTGTGCACGGTTAATCTCTCTCCGTTGTATTTTTCGCACTTTTCGGCCTCGTCCGGTCAACGAATTCAAATCGAGCGGCCTCCGAGCGGTTTCCGACGAACGTGAAAATTTCAATTCTGCGCGTTGGCTACTAGAGATGCGCGGGTACTCGAAATTGTGGTCGGGGTTCCGTAAGTTCGCAATTTTAGAATAATCTTTCCTAGAGATGGACGAGCACCCGGAAATTTCGGGTCGAGAACCCGACAATTTATAATATTCGAGTACCTGAATGTCGTAGATTTTCGGGTTCCCGAGTATCACGAATTTTGGCACAAAGAAATTTGGCATTTTAACTTGTCGGTTGGGTCATCTCGAGCCCGAAATTTCAAGTATCCGCGCACCCCTACTAATCCTAGCAATGGTTGCCCAGGCGGACGTAGTTCTCGCGGGAATCACTATAATTATGCAGCAAAACCGTGAACGTTGAAAACGAAGCGAGAAAGCGCAACGCGATTCGCGTTGATCTCGAACGATTCTTCGAAACCGGCGATCCCCGCCACCAAAGGCAAACCATATGAAAGAAAACCAATGTATACATATACATATATACATATACACAGGTATACATATATAGTAACGAACTTAAAACTGAGAAAAGTACACACGTCAATAAGTTCAAACTCGAAAAGAAACAGAATACTTGACGGAAACACACTCGATATTAACAGTAAAACAGTAAGGTGGAAACAAAACCTGTAAGATGTGCAACTAATTGTAAGTATCTACGAAAATCGTGGCGAAACTTGTCCGGATGCTTGCTCGTAAGTGTCGCTGTCGCCCCCGATCGACCATGTGCGACATTTAATAGCAAGTCTCTGCTCGCAAAGGATCGCGCCTTTTGACAAAAGGAAAAGATAAAAAAAAAACGTGTGTCGCGTGTTTCTCGTTGCTGTTACCTGAACAAAGCAGTTGCTGCGAATCAGTAACACCTTTCACTCTCGAATCGTGACCGCCGTTATTGCAATTAATGGATATTATTATTAATGACTACAATCACGATTATTATATGATTATTACGATTATTGTGATTAAGAAAAAGAGTGTAAAAGAGTAAAGACCAAAAAAGTCAAAACCAGTAACAAACAAATCTTTCAGCAACCGCAATCGTCAATTATATCACTTCAACGTCAATCTCATCAAGAAAGAAGAAACAAAAAACACAACCAAAAAAAAAACAGTAGAAGAAGAAGAGACCGATCCTCGGAATAATCGTTTTGTAGAAATAAATTCATGGGTACTCATGGCTTCCGATACGTGTGCGTGTGCCGCTTTCTTTTTCTCTCTCTCTCTTTTTTTTTGTGTCAAATATCTCTGCCCCTCTTTCTCTGTCTTTTTGTTTCATACTTTTTTTCGTTTCGTTTCTGTCTGTGTGTGTGTTTCTGTCTCTCTCTCTCTCTCTCTCTCTCTTTCGATACGCTTTTTTCATTCTAATTGCGCTCCTTAGAACAGCCCTTGGCGATCTCAAGGATCTCGCAAATGAGGATTCTCAGCCTGCCCCCTTACGCGCACGCGTCAGGATGCTGAAACGTTATATACAGTCTATCTTTAACAAAATGTTAGCAGAATTATTCAACCAAATACCTTCGTTTCCGTGTATCAATATTATCATTCGGACTATTATTATTTTTTTCTTGTTCGTAGAAAAATTCGATATTTGATTGTTGTTTATCGTTTGTTTTTTTTTTGCAAGGTGCTCGAAAATACCGTTGAATTTATAGATTATGTATACTAGATGTACATATGTAACTTTTTGTTGATATCTTTATGAAAATCTCGACGTGAACCTCCGCGATTCGACTCCCGTAATCAGAATGATCGCGGAGACGCCTCTCGACTCACGCAATTTTTCAATAATTAACGGTATTATAATGACATGTGTTGGTACGTTCTTACTTATTCTTCGACAAATCACATCAACGTGGACTCACCCATATTGGCTAGGAAGGACCGCGGGATATCCAGCTCGAATGCCAGCAGCGAACGGGAATGCTGAAATCATAACAATTCGTAGTCAATCCTATTTACGTTTCTAATGGTCAGCCCTGAACTCGAAGCTCGGGTCCGTCTACACGTCGAACGTTCTGTTCCACCCGAATACGTGCTTCGATAACCGTTATCTGTGCAGATCAACGCTAAACCCACCACTGCCAGTCAAATGACCGTCCCCTTAACCATTAAAATGCTGAGTGGGGTCCTATGGGGACCCCAGAATGTATTCTTCCTTAATAACTTTGTAATTGTTTGTAATTTTTCATATTTATGTATTTTCTCCTTTTTCATCGTCAAGTATTGTGGATGATGTGTCTATTCTACGATATTTTTTACGATTATAGATAAGATAAGATCTAGCGACAGAAAAGTAAATATTCCTTGTGAAGAATGTCGCATGTTCATCTGCAAAGATCATAGAGTAAAGATAATAGAGAAGATAACTGTACGTTTTCTGACCATGACGAATGAATAATAATAATTTTATGTTTTTATACCATAATTATATCAATAAATACATATATTTAAACATATCTATTTTTTATTTGCAATTCTACAATTTTTTAACGTGGGGTCCCTTGAGGAGTAATTAGCGTTGCCAAAAAGTATACAGCATTTTAAGGGTTAAATTTGTAATTTTATAATTATTCAAATGATGACGCCGCTTACATGGAAATTGATTCGATGAATTTCTTTACCCAAGCACATATTCCAATAAAAATTGCACGAAATCTAAATAAATCGAGCCTTGTCATTTCTATCAGCTGAAACATTTTAATCGCTTCCAGAGCTCGGTAGTTTTAGTGTTAAATAATATTCCTTGAGAGGAATGTCGGCGAACGCAAAATTGAATACTTGATCGAATCGCTAGAAGGAGGGTCGAATACAGAGCCATTTGAAGTAACTTTTTCCTTTGCGAAAATGTTCTCCGCGGCTTCGTTACGAAGACGAAAACCACGAGCCAATCAGAGCGCGACTACAGCGGACGGTTTCGGGTCCCGTAGAATTGGCATTGGCCGAGCCGGAATCCATCCGCCATAGCCGCGCTCTGATTCGTCGGTGTTTTTCGCTAATAACGCCTTAACAATGCCGATGTGGAAATTTTCGCCATGGAAAAAGTCACTTAAAATAACCTAAGGAACTATAATTTGTACTGAATATGCTCAGAGATTTTATGCATTTAAAAGTGCGAAGGTTAATGTCAGAAACACAAATGTATCATCTCGGCATTATTAAAAGAAGAAAGACATTTATTTTTATTTCAGTCTCGTCGTTCGCAATCCGGACAATTTTGCATACAACGCAAAAATTATATATAATTTCGTAAATGACGTAAACAACTGGGCATCCATAAGCTCTGCTGTGACGCGGAAGTTCAGTAATATATTTGCAGAGAACTTTAATCGTGCAACAGCAGAGCTGTAGCTCGCAACGCGTGATTTGAATGGCCGCTTAATTTCGATTGCAAATAGGACTCCGGTTTCAATAATCATCGAGTCACTCTTCTCGGGCGAATAATTGCGAGCTGTATATTAACTTCGCGAGAGCATGAAATCACATTCCGAGTGGTGAAATCCGACTTTTGTCCCGCCTGTACCGAGGTGAGTTTGTTTCATCTCGATTCTATAGTCTAATATTAAACATCATTAGCTGACGCCAGAGCAAACATGCTTTTCGCGCGGAAAGGAAAAGAAACAAAGGCAAATCCGGCACTTGGGTTAGGGCAATTTTAGACTTAGGTACCCAAGAAGCGCCAAGCTATGTTGGCCTGAAGCCACAGCGAGAATTTGAAGAGAGTGACTCAGTGGACGGTTCTCGATCTGCGCGTACGCGGCACTCGCGAATCTGCCCTTCGCCCTTTCAGTCCACATTTGATGGATCTAATTGGGTAAGAACATCGGAGGATCGTTATCTGCCAGAAGAGTTTATCTCGAACTGGCTCGAAATCAGAGTCTGATTCTACTGAAACACACTAGTGTTATTGTCTCCTAATTAACATCGGCGTTGGTACGCTGTCAGCAAACTATTCGGCCATGTTAAATCGACGTTGGACGTATGACAACCTAACAGCAAGAAAAAGAATCACTTCCGGTCGTGTTCTAGGCTTCCCTAACACCGACGATCCGAGATTTACTGATCTGGCAATGTCTCAACCGCGGAAAGCCCATGATGCCTCTCCGCAAATATCAAATGGTAATTATGCAAACGCAGTCGATTTCACGGACCATTTGCCAACATACTACCGATCACATTTTACCGATCAGAATGAGCCCAAACACGATACCATTCGGATCATGTTCACTCGCTTAATTCACGACGCGGGAGAACATCGATTATCCGAACTTAAGACTTTACTGATTTGTACAATAAAATCGCTTTAGATCGAACTCTACATATAAAACACGTATGCAGTCGGCTAATTGAGAATTCAGACATCATCGATGTCCTTCAATCGAGGTTCTTCTGCACAGCGGAATAACGGAGTAAATGTGATCCGAATGATGTCATGTTTGGACTCATTTTAATCAGAAAAATGTCAGCAATGTGCTGATAAAGTGGCAAAAGAAATCATTAACACGAACCAAGGTAGTGATCGCCATATATCGCGAAACTAAATATATGTACGATTGGATATTTTCTACCTTTTGATTTCAATAAACTCGCATCAAATCGGAAGATCGAGTACCGAATTTTTACGTTCGCTCCCAGAAGGAACAGGTGTGCTCGAACGTTGCAGACGAACCTCGGCGTACAAGTTAAGATTTATCGAAGTCAAAGCATAACTTCACCCAAGCATCAACAACTCAAACAGCTACCGTCGAACCTGCTCTGAATATGTTTCTAATGCCTTGCGCAATCCACATACACTGAATGACCGTACATCGGTGAGAGCAAACTTACTCGCTTGTAGATTACCCCTGGGCTTAGCTCCAAGAATCGCCAAGTTGACGTTTGCTTTGCGACCGTCGATTATGGGGTTGGGGTCTTTGCACGCCCTCTCCGCTGCCGGTCTGTCTCCCATGATCACCTGCGTGCAGATCCGATCGATTATTCGGCTAATCCCACTGCTCCACCTGGATCTTGGGCTTTTTTAACCCCCCTCATGACCACCGGTTCAAACTCCTCTCTGTGTACCTTGTACACATGGCTCACTCGATTCACGCTTTTCTATATCTACGGGGCCTCTATGGGGGGGCCTGGCTCTGACCTCTTATTGGCAACTCGACTCGTGTCGTCGCTGGACTGAGAATTTTGTGCGTTTACCACAAATTTTATTGCAATTTGAGACGCAGAGAGATTTCTGCGTTGCTCATACGAGAAATATTTATTATTTACTACTGAAAATTCTTGACATTGTTTTGAGACTTCTAGACTACGTGTAGGCTAAGTAATTGTTAAGCGATAAGAGTAACCATATTAATAAGAACTGTCTGATTCTTACAAGGAGAGGACTTCGATTTTGATAATCTTTTGTGAGACGATAGTGTATGGATCCCTAATGATGTCTGCGAAATATTAGGTGTAGTTACTCAATAGTTTTAAAGATATAAACAATTGAACTTTCATACTTTCATACATTAGCCGTGGAAGCAGGTTGCGTGAAAGTTCAATTGTTTATATCTTTAAAACTATTTAGTAACTACACCTAATATTTTGCAGACATCATTAGGGATCCATGTACCGTCGCCTCACAAAAAATTATCAAAATCGAAGTCGGACACTTCGGGTCCTTTCCTTGTTAGTAAATTGAAAATACCCCGTGTGGACAAGTCAGGATTAAATGAACTCAACAGGATTGATATATTGTATTATTTTGAACGTTATCAAATTGTTAAAGGAAGAAAAAATTTCAAAAATTGTGGCACAGCTTAATTCGAAGTTCTGTTCAGCAATTTCTCGTTAAAAATCACTATTTTAAATTGTAAAAGAGAAACGTTAAAAATATCCAGTCTAGTGATCGAAGAACGGATTCGCGTGATAATCATTTCAACGTACAATATTGCAACAAATAGCGCAAGTCAAACAGGTTAATAAACAATCGAATTTCCATATTATCTTCCGTATAAGCGACGTGTATGTATATGAGCGCGCGATAAGAGGAGTACCGATAATGGAATAGCTACGGGAGCTACATACACCTTCGAGAAAGAAAGGACATTATCATTAGCGGAAAGCTGAAACATGTTTTTTCATACGAGCGTACAACAAACTGGTTATGTTATCGTAATAAGTTGAACCGCTATCTTTCCGCGCTCCCTTAACGCATTCGTTTCGACGTATACTGCGAGCAGTAATTTCTTATTCTTTCTGTTGAAAACGCACCGAATGAGAAATTAAGGAACTGAGCGATTAAATAAAAACAGCGTGATACGTTCTTATTAACCATATGGGAAATTATTTAAATGTAATTTATGAAGCTGCTCTGTCAGAATTAATTTTGTTTTTATATGTGTGTTAAAACTTTAAAACCAATTTTTTAACTTTCTCTAACAATCGTGATTAACGAAAAATTGCAATTAACAACGCTGATCGTCTCTACGAATAAAACTTGTGTGAAACACACAAAATTCAGTTTTTAATTTTAATGGATATATTCGAAATTGAAAAATGAGCCTCTAATAAATGAGCCGTTCGCTAATTATTAAGAAAAGTGTTAAACCAGCAAATTGAAGGGTGAAGAAAATATTTCGGCAGGAAAATGTAAAAGATCACCTGGCCTGTGTGGACAACTATAATATCTGAAGAAAACAGTTAATTTCCCCACAGATTCTACGTACAAGAGAGAAATAATGATATTCTACCATAACGAGGAAAAAACTACTCACTCTAAGCATGATCATGAACTCCAAACAAATACACAATAGATATCAAAACAACACAACCATGAAAAAAATCAAATGCAACGATAAGGTTTGGAAGATACTTACGAAACCGTAGCCCCTACTTTTCCCCGTTTGTCTGTCGGTGATGACGACAGCCTCCTCGATGTCGCCGTAGACGTTGAAGTGCTCCCTGAGGCTTTTGTCGGTGGTGTGATAGGGCAGACCTCCGACGAATAATTTCGTCCAGGTGGTGTCTTTTTGTTGCGGCGTGGTTCCGGCCAAAGCGCCCAGGCTCGAGACCAATTCGTCCGGCCCTGGCGCCCCGACGGCACCCACCGCGCCGACGGCACTGAGACCAGCGGCACCAGGCATCAACATCCTCCAAATTTTGGCGAGATCACCGCCAGATGGAACGACGACTTGCTCAATTTTGACACTTTCTTTGGTACTTTGATCAACGCTAATTACGTCACAAGGTGAGCTGCATTTAGATGACTAGAGACTTGTGTATCTGAAAAGAATACACAACACACATCCTTAGCCTGACGAAAATACTCCGACATGTAGGGGGGACTAGCCTAATTCAGACACCTTTTTAATTTAGTTATACAGCATTATCCAAACAAGCTTCAAAATATAATGATCCATGTACAATACTGTTTATCATACAAATCAGTAAAGATTGAAGCTAGCAATTTAATTAACTTACTGTTCTATTATACGAATTTTCAAGTGTCTTTCTTGAGTTCGGTTAATCGAGGTTCTACTGTAGTAACAATTGATCAGAAATTATAATTTGAATTCTTATTGCTGGTGGTGCTGATTAACTATGGATCTTTCTTTCGCAGTGCGCAGGGTTTATATGTATTATCATAAACAATGATTCGTTCGTTAATGTTTTATTATTACCTAAGCTTCCTCTTACTTAACCATGCTATTTGCTTTCTTAGAGAAGCACTCTATATTCGTTAATTGAAACGAACTTTTGGGACAACACTTACGACCAATACTTTGCGCGTTTCTAACGTGTGAGATTAAGACATTAGGGTGGTGGTAAAGCCCTAAGCGAAGCCGGAGGGTGCACTTCACGCGTATTCCCTCGAGGCGTTGAAATCACCGCTCCATCGGGCTGAGCACGTGGGAAAGATATTGTTGCGAGGGATCTAACAATGGAAAATTCTGTCACTATTTTGACTGAATAAATGTGATAGATTTTCTCCATTGACGTGGAAAAGGTTGTTTAAGTTGCGAATCGTGGTGGCAATTTTTTTTATTCTTTGTCAAAATTTCTTTTTCTTTCTTTAAATAATCTTGATAAGTTGAAAATAGCCTATCGCGAAAATCTGCAATCTAATTAGACCGCGAATTTTATGCATTTATAACAAAAAAGTGAATAGAGGTACGCAAAAAATATTATTATAGTATTTTCAACCTGTCGAACCTATTAATTGTCTATTTTTTTCAAAATAATTTAAGGATATCGTTACATCATCTCCGAGTTTTCAAAACGATTAAAAGAGAATATGCATTTTCATGTATCGTGTGCTTCTTTCACTTGCCTTGGACAATTTTTATTTAGCATAAAAATCCGCAGTCTAAGCATGACTGTCGCAAGCGTACGGAACAATTCCGTATAGCGGCGTTTGCTTGTCACGCGCACTCTATTCAAGAGAAACAAAATCCGAGGAAGCACGACGCAACAGGGGGAAACCGGCACCCGCGGCAGAGAACGCGGAGCGACCAATCGACGGATCGCAGCCCCCACGTGATACTGGCGAAATGCACAAACAAATGATCGCATACGTTCGCACAGAGACACACGTTCACGGCCGAAGATCTGCCTAGCGCGTCGCTCGACATCGAAAGACCCGACGAAAATAAACTCCCTTCTAGTCTGACACACTCGGCGAAGTTGCCGTTCCACTGTGTGCTCTGCCGATTCCTCGGGATTCAATCCGTTCCTCTCGCTCGCGCACAAAAGGGTACAACAGAGAACTATCAAAAAATCCCCCTATGAGCGCGGAAGCAGAACCCTTGCCTCGCGCGTCGACGGAAAAACCTGAAGCCCGGATCAGCAAAAGGAAGAGGAACAGGCCAAACCGGCGTGGCCGTAGGAAGGATACAGAAAAAGGTACCACGAGGAAGAAAAGGGGAAAGAAGGAGAAGGGACCCTGACCTCCATTCAAGGTTTGTTAACGGTCTTGAAAAGGGAGCCAGTTTTGCTCCTCTCACAAGGAACAAACCTCTGCTCCGACGGCCTAGGTATAGGGCAGGGTATTTTTCGTATCCGGGGCTCGGCTTTCGAATTTCTGCAATGCTGCAGGCGAGGATAGTGCCTGGATGGATGGATGCCTACAGTAGGGGTCCTCTCTCTCTCCTACCTCCCTCCCTCCCTCCCTGACCCTCTCTCTTTCCGTCTCCCTTTCGGTTTTTTCCTCGGCGTGGCCGATAGCTTCGTCCTTCTCGCACTCACATTGTGCACATTAGGCACAGACCCTCCGAAGTGGGCCCTACGGTTCTCTTCCGACCCCCTCCTGCAACCCCCCACCCCACCTGCCTTCACCAACACCATAACCATCCGTGATAGTGCACCACTTCACAAGAACGGCCCTTCGTCGTCCGTTTCTGTCCGATCCCCTAAAACGACGGCAGCTGCTGCAGAAAACCGGTGCAGCACGCCGTATAATCATATTGTTGTACTGCCATCGGACTCCTCCTCCACCACCACCGTTGCTCTTTCTCCCTTTTTCCTCATCCTAGAGCCGGTCACACAAACTACACCCGGGAGCCTCGCTCAAGCATAAAGGCCCTTTTCCCGGTCTTTTTTTCTCTCTCTCTTTTTGTTTTTAATTTTAATACGACCACCGTAGCAAGCAACAACCGTATTATGTATATGCTTGATTAATGCCCCGCGTTCCCGCGGACTCGAATATCAATGTCTCGCCGGATATGATGCAACCGAATCCGGTGTTCTCCGCGAACATTTTAAATAATTTTTGACGACCTTATTGGCCAGGGCGGGAGAATTTTCTAAATTTTTTGTTGTGAGCACGTGACGCTGGAAGCGAGATAGATATTTATTTCTAAGCAATTTGTTTTCAGGCGAACCGACCTCTAGGTGAGGCAATTTAATGCTTTATACAAATACTGTAAATTTACTGTCATATAAAGTATGTACAGGGTGACAAGAAATAACGGAGTTAATCATTTCTTATTATAATTCTGTCAAATTGACGAATTTCGAGAAACCAAATAATAACAACTATAACATGGACCTTTAGTATTCATATATTTAAGAAGTTTCGATATGGTCACCCTTTGCGCCGATACAGAGGCTCAAACGAGTCTTGAAATTTTCGGCAATGGGCCGCAGCTCTTCTGGCGTCATTCGGTCCCACTCCTGGTACAGAGATTTTTTCAATGACTCCAAATTTTTATGGGGCCGAGCACAGGCCCTGGACTCCAAAATTGACCACACGCTGTGGTCCATCGGGTTGAGATTCGGTGAGTACGGCGGCCATTCCACAGATGTGATGAAACCTGGAAAATGGGCTTTGCACCACTCCTGAGTAGTTTTCGCCCTGTGGGCCGGCGCGGAATCCTGCTGTAACGTCCATTCCGGATCGCCGAAGTGCTGTTGGGCCCACAGAAGTACGACGGCTGCGAGAATGTCCCGTCGATACACTTCTTGGTTAATTTTGACCCCTTGATCCACGAAAACCGTAGCAAATCCCATTTTCCAGGTTTCATCACATCTGCGGAATGGCCGCCGTACTCACCGGATCTCAACTCTATGAACTCCAGCGTTTGGTCGATTTTGGAGGCCAGGGCCTGTGCTCAGCCCCATAAAAGTTTCGAGTCGCTGAAAAAATCTCTGCGCCAGCTGTGGGACCGAATGACGCCAGAAAAGCTGCGGCTCATAGCCGAAAATTTCAAAACACGTTTGAACCTCTGAATCGGCTCAAAGGGTGGCCACTTCGAAACTTCTTAAATATGTATATGAATACTAAAGGTCTATGTTATGGTTGTTATCATTTGGTTCTTCAAAATTCGTCGATTTGACAGAATTATGATAAGAAATGTTTAACTCCGTTATTTCTTGTCACCCTGTATATATAAAAAAGAGTCATTCTAAACAGTTTTTTTATTGCTTTTTAATTATAACGCGTGTCATCGATCAGGGGCTTGTAGGTGCAAAAAAGATAAATTTACAAACAGTCGGTAACGAATGAAATTAAATAAAATTTGTAGAGATACATGTATGCGCAAATTACCTTCTAACAACATCAAATAAATCGTGTACGTCTTACTCTTAATTGGTGTGAATATTTTGTTCCTGATCAAAATTGCTGATGCTACTGAAGCAATTATTAAGCAATCCTCAGCTGTGAACTATACTTAGCAGTAGACTTTTAAGAACTATGAAGTAATCTCTCGCAGGTAGGTAACATGTCAATATAACATTTGAACACGGTCCGCGGAGTTCATTGCACTTTTCTTTGCCATTACATGCGTGTATTTCAAAAAGTACGGGAATGAGCTCCATTTTGACCCAGAGTTACAAACGTTCCACCCAAATTCAATTTTTGCGGTCAGTTGAAATAATTAGCTGTTTATCCAACAGGAAGATTAACGAAGAAATTGATTGAAATATACATAAAAGAAAATTGCTATATACAGACTTAAGTCAACACTACAGTATTTATTATATTGTGAGAAATAAGAGCACAATGAGAAATAATTTAGAGAAAGGCCTTCACGAATTGTCCGAAGCAATGGTGTGAGAGATTTCAAAGGCGTGGACGCTGCGTGCGCGTGATCTAAGCACCACTCAAAATTAGAAAGTTATCGAAAACGGGAACGTTTGTGCATTTGGTTCAGTGCACAAGAATCTTCGCATCAACTGGAATAAAACGATTCCTTCAGAAGTAACGTTGATGATTCCGACTTTCTTCCACAAACTCGTTTCTAAAATTGCGATTACACAAAATGTTGTTTAATAATCCGAACTAACACATTTTCCGGTGAGTGTACTGGCCAATGGCCGAGGTCGGGAAAAATGTCTCGACCCATTCAGGTAACGAGACTCGCCGTTCGCGTCGTTACGACCGCTGGGAGGTGTCAACAATCATTGTATGACGGGTACCTCATAAATCAACAAAAATAAGTGCGAACCATAAATAAATTGTACAGTTGGATTCTACGAAATTTCGTTCGGAGGCCCGAAACGTCGGCATAAACATATTGTATGCAAAGGCGGAAGTTCGAAGTTTAAAATTTTCCTGCTGAAGATGTCGCCCGAACACCCTGGTACAGTTTTCAATAATTTAAGGACGACTTGTACACGGTAAAATATGTTTAAAAAAATGGCCAACTAATATTTCGGGGAATAAATTGCATGGGTAAAAATAATTCCCAAATAGTTCCTCAAAAATCTACATCACGACTCGATCACGGTGCAGCCTCGCGCAACGACATTGGCCCATTGCCACGCGCTCGACGAAACTAACCAAAATATCTTCTCGGCCAAAGTCGCAAAGGCCAAAGTTCCAGAAAAGCCCGTACACTCCTTTGTTTAACAATCCACCCGAAAAAAATTATATAGACATCAAACTGAATCTCGACAACTAAATTTTAGCCGATCAAATTTCAATGAAGGTATGAACTTATCAAAGTAGAGGATAAACGTGTTTTATTTCAGACCTAATTGTCAGCCTTCCGGAGAAAAGCTGCTCAAAAATAAATATCTACTATAAAATTATTATACAACAACACAATGTCCCGATATTATAAAACAATTAATAATAACAAAGCATAAGATGGCCGACTACTAGAACCCTACAAGCATAAAATGTCCCAAATACAAAATTGTATGCTGACGACCACCAATTAATCATCCTACCAACTTAAAATGCTCGAAACACAAAATCCTATGCCAAACATTTTGAATCAATTAATGAATAAATTTGAAAATGATTGCAGTCGATGTTCAGGCGTTAATTAATCGTTTATTGCGTGGAACGATTCCCTGCAGCAAATTCGCGTTTGGCCGGAGAAGACGCGGAAAGAAAAATAGTGTTTCTCTTATTCTTGACGCCAGACGGCTGTAATCACCTGCGCGCGTTTCCAGGCCTGCTGCTAAAGAGAAATCGTCGGAGCCGACGTCGAGGTTTATTAATAAACGTCGTAGTACACGTGCCGTAGTCGCCGTGTACCCCCTTTGTCGTGACGAGACCGCTGCAATAGGGGTGGAACACAAGAGCGAGACCGAGAGAATAAGCAGATCGTTTTACGAACGCACGGGATGGCCACGCCGAAACATTTGGCCATCGGGTAAACAGCATTTCCAGAATGGAATAATAATGTAGTGAAACGTTCGGCTCCGAGCGTTGGCCCGATTCGAGACTTTGTCTGACGTACAACTTATATCTCCCGACCTCCTGTGTTACATACTATATATACACGATTTCGCGTAAGAAACGTTCAGACCCGTCTTTGTTCGACGAACACTCTTTTCAATTCACAAGAAAAGAACATTTTCATTGTGTAACGAGCACACTAGCCAGCCCTTTTCCAACAATATCTTTGCCAAAGATCACCGTAACTCGTTGGGCAACCGCGTGAGAATATTTCTGTAGAATTCAATCAGGCTGTTTTGGTACGCACCTATCAGGCTCCTCGGCACACTTGCGATATCTCTCTCGTGGTTAATCCGAACGGGAAAACACCAGGAAGGAATTCACACAAAGTAACCCCTTTTCGTATTGGCGGCCTCGACGAGATTCGTGGATGAACAATGCACACGGAGAAACAGCTGCTCGCTCGCGAGACTTTTTTTCTTTCTTTTTGTATTCGAATGATTAGCACGGACCAACGGGAAAGACGGTTTCCTGAATGTTTGCACGTGTTAATTGTGTGCACATATAATTAGACGCGATGCACTGTTGACGACACGTACGTGGTAACTGATGTCTCTTTGCAATTGGCGATTTTCCCTGCGCGCACACATCCGACACGAACGAAGGCCCACGTGCGAGTACCGAGCTACCTTTAAGTTACCGTGCCGCACACCAGCTCGCCGGGTTCCTACATAACTCCGCTTCCCATTGGTCGAGCGGAACCCCCACCATCCAGCTCTGCCAGTGGTGTAGCGTAACAGCAGCAGGACGAGGCACCGGTGAAAAGGCGGCAGAATCGGCTGCAAACGTGTTGACAAATCTTCGAACGTTTTTCACCCCTGCTAAAGACTCCTAATTCTTTCGTTGTCGGCCTAATGTTGAAAAATTCCTTGTAATATTTAACGATTATCTTTTAATATTTAACAAAGAATCGGAGAATCTCCTTCGCTTCCCAATTTAGAAAACATTCGATACCTTAATTTGGACCTGTGATGCTTAAAAGTGATTATTAAAGCATAATTCCTTTAATAATTCTTCAAGGACACTCGTCATAGTTCAACTATATTGCAAATTTTAAAGAATTGAATGTATTCCTTGTAATTTTGAATTGTTAAATGTTTGAATATTTAAAATAGATTGGAAAATTGTGTTTTAACTCCTATAGACACAGTTTTCAGTTTAGGAAAAATTCAAGAGAGGTTCTTCGAATCTGTAAAATTTTGATATAGTTTTTTTTATTACAGAATCTTCTTATATTGAAGAATTGATTATTTTCAAAGGACATTTACTGAAGCTCACAACAGTATTAGTCAAACGACTGCAAAAGAAAATTAAATAAAATTCCTTTAGAGTTTTTATCGCAAAATTTCTATATATTTAATCATAGGTAATATGAAGTAATTTAGATTTGTATTTTAAACCCGGTGGAATTAGCAATTTTTAGAGGATGATTGCGAATTTAGAAAAAACTCGATA
This sequence comes from Lasioglossum baleicum, assembly GCF_051020765.1. Taxonomy (NCBI): domain Eukaryota; kingdom Metazoa; phylum Arthropoda; class Insecta; order Hymenoptera; family Halictidae; genus Lasioglossum; species Lasioglossum baleicum. The sequence goes on from NC_134931.1 coordinate 18,893,918, forward strand.
AATTCCTTGTGGTTATTTTAACTAAAATTGTTTAACTAATATGTGTAATTACGTTCTTTTGTTAAGTCTTGTAGAATCAGCCCCTTTGAAAGGCAATTTGCGAGAGCCCAGAATACTTTCGTGACACACTACCAAAGTTTCGAAATTGATATCTCGCGATGCAATAACAAAGGAAAACATTTGTATCTATTATTCGCGTTTCCGGTCGGCAAAAAGGAACTAAATGAACACGCCAACAACGACACTTGCGGCGACCACTCCATATTTCGAGTGAAGAAACCGAACTACTTTTGCATGCGTTCTTATTTACAGCAGTAACGCATGGCGTACAGTGTGCGCCGTATACGTTCGGAAAGTCAATGTGATTTCTTTGTTACACTTTTTCCTGCTTCGAACATATGTATTCAACAAAATAGTGTACCTACGAAAACTATAGTCACTAATCGAAACAAATGATGGTTGCAAACGTGTTAGGTATCCTGAATTTAAAAAAAGATTCATTGTCCTAACAGGAGTAGCAATGATTCATGAAAATAATTACGTTAATTAGAATAATAGACATTCGTGTATTAAAAGTACGATATACACATACATAGTTGTTGAAACTAGATACATATTCGATAGATAAACGGAAGAATGGTGGTTGTCCGTTAGGATTCAAACGCGTGCAGCCGTCTCTGGCTTCCTTTGGACTTCTTGTTTCGTTTTTGTTGTAATTCTGACGACTCCGCCCGACAAAAATACAACGGCAGTTAACGTACCGAGAAGAGACGAGGTGACGGTGCCAGAAATTCGGAAGCCTTCGAAAAGTGCTGGCCAGAAACGATTCTACAGGATCCACGAAGCAAGGCGATGATCCGACGAGGAGTATCAGCTGTTCGAATTATTATCGCTGCACACGACGGCAGATGTTCACTGGCTCGAAACACTCCCCCGAAGGTTCCGAACCCGCTGATCTCTTTTCTTTGGAGCGGGTGAAAACTTTCAAGGAAGCCCAACATCCCGTACATCTCGTACAATGCCAGGCACCTCCTGCGCTCTTTCCGCAAATACGGCGAACAAATTAAACAAAGGAAAGGGAAATGTTTAAGTCGCCAACGGTAGCAAAATGTTAATTCAATGCACACCGGTTGGCTCGTTATTGTACCACATGTTTTAATAAAACTACTCAATACTAGAGTAGTAAAGTAACAAAGGAAATTTTATAAAATAAATATATAATTAATTCTATTATAGCAAATTCTCTAATTTAAATGAAACCTGGTTGTTTGTATTAATGAAATTACAAGATCAGGTTTTTCATACTAACAAATTTGGAAAACGTATGAAATAGATGCCTGATTAATTTTAATAGACACTGTAACTGACTCTTCAGTTTAAATAAAACGCGTGTGTTCTATCGAATTGGACTGTGTAATATCGTCGCAACCGTCGTTAAAAAAAGTAGTGGATAAATTGTGCTCCATATCGTCTGAACAGTTTTATTTATAAAGTTCATTCTTCCAAGCTAACGATGTTCAGATTTATTGCAACATCACTTTATACGTCAAGAGCTACTCGAAGAAAAATTTCAATATTTACAATCCCTCGTGGCTCTTGGCACGTTCCCCAACAATATTTATTGTGTCACTTTAACGCGCGAAAATCTATGGGAGCATTTGTAAACGTCGCTTTACTTCCCTAATTTCTTCGTTGAGTTCGTGCAAAATGTTCGTACTTCGTACACAAAGAACATTCATTTAAAATGTAATTTTGGAAATTTTGTACAAAAAATACAACAATGTTTTTATAATCGTATGAAATAGATTGTAGCATTCGAAGAATTTTCACTAGAGACAGCGCACCACGTACGTTTATCTGCTGTACGAAATATAATTTTTGAAGTTTCGAGCAAATAGACAGAAAACGATGGACAATGAAGGAGCAGCGGAAGGTGTGCTGTCTGGTAAACAATTGTGAGAGGGATAATCCGTGAAGGTTCTTTCTCGATCGAAGATCGATCAGCAGCTTCTGTTCATCGTATTGTTCGAAGCATGCCGTTAGTTACATGTCACAAAGTATAGGATATCATCGTCGTCCACGTTTGAAGGAGACCCCATAGGTTCGTGGCACGCGCTGCCAGCTGCCCCACAGCTGTCTCTCGCCTCTCACTCTCACTCTCTCATCTCTGTCTTGTCCCTCGTGCATGAAGCCGGGGTTCTTACCCGAGCGTGGTGCATTTACCACACAGAACGACCCGTTCCGTCTCTGTGTGCACGTGCACCGAGCCCGAAACGCGTGTGTCCACAGAATATTTCGTCAGTACCTACATTTGTTGCTACGTCGTTGCATACTCGATGAGGCGCGCACCCTTGAGGAACATCAAGACGCGCGCCTTCAAAGGGTGAACCGACACTCTTATTGTCTCTGAACGGTCCCTTCGATAAATTTTCAGATACACATCGTGATTCGCACGCTACCGAGTACTTTTCCACTTTTTTAGATCGTCTATTAGGTCTTCGCATTCGATTTTTAACAGTAAGATTGACCCTTTGCACTCCGAATTATTTTTCAATTAGCTCCAAAATATCTCAATCAGCTCTAAAATATCTGAAGAAAGAAATTTATCGATACCCAAAAATAAGAAACAGGTCATTTAAGGGGTTCCATGCAAGAGGGGCTATGCTAGAAAATATGAAACTTTTGTTAATTCTGTTACCTCTAGTGTCCAATTGTTGTCTCACAACAGCGCCCGCTCTAGCGGTTACGTCGCCCCAGACAAAAAGACAAATTGCCGCCCCTTAAGAATATATATATTTTTTAAATAAAGGTACATATTTTTTATTTTCAATAAAAATCAAATCATTTTATTTTGATTTTAATAGAAGCATTTATTTTAACAGACAGACAAGAAAGCGAGCTAATAAAAACGTGGTAATAAAAGCAAATTTTCTATTTATTGGGTATTTAACACATCATTATTTTTCTCACACTTACAGCCAAAATGGCGCCCCTAAATTTAGGCGCCCCGGACAAATGTCCGCCCCTAGAGCGGGCCCTGCTCACAATTTATACCCACATAACAAAATTCCTGTCTTTACAGGAAGTGCGCAATATTCGAAGACTTTGTAACTCTTCTGTGACAATGTTTTCTTATCATATTTTACAAGATTTTACTGCCACAACAGAGCACAAATAATTAAATGTAATTGTAATAGTCAAGGCAAACAATTCAATGATTCTTTTTGTAATTAATGTTCTTCTGCAAGGGCTCACCCCGGGCCCCGCAGTGTCTAGGGACGGTTGTGCATTTAGTATAATATTGCAACAGCGTGGGCTGTTGCTGAAATAAATGCTGGTAGCAAACGCGTCAAGAAAGCAGCCACGCACTGTTGCTCGAAATGAAGCATATTGATCGGTTGGTTTTCCGATCCTGTGTATACGGTAAGTGTCAGCCGTTTATCGTCGCACTGGACTACGTTGTGGGGGTTTACATTTGCGGTTTCTCATCCGGCTTGTCCGACACGCAGGAAATAGTCCTGAAGTGTCCTAGAGGATGCAAGGCTATTGGGTTTCGTGTGGAAAAAAAGCGTGCGAGGAGCGGCCTGGAGAGAGATGCAGAAAGAGAGAGAGGGGAGTGACACTATCGAGAAACGTAGAGACGCGAGTGCTCGTGCTGAAAGTAGAGGACAAAAAAAAACGGAAAACCAAAGTGCATCCGATGAAGACCGGAAATCCTAGGGCATTCAACCCTGACACTCGGTATATATTTAGACTTAAAGAGACATGCCCTAATCTGATCGCATAGATGCTTCCCTGGCTACCAGGCGAAATCTCTGCAACAGAGTATCATCACTTGAGACGATACGCCTCTGTACCTCCAAAATATCCCATCCACACCCGTTAATTGCCGTGTCAGTCACTCGCGGGCCAACAGTGATCCTTGTTCAGCTCTACGAAATTCATGCAATTTATTTCGAACTTATTTTACCCATTTTGTGCTCCAATAAACTATGTGGGGTTTATTTATTAGAATACAAAGGGATTTTTCGTTTTACTAATTATTATTTAAATTACTCGCAGATTTTATGCATAGCATGCAAAGGAGTTGAAGTGCAATAGCAACCTTGTAGTTTCAATTTTGTGAATCGAATTCAATTTTGTGGGAACTTCCAGGACTGATATCCGGCTACAGAAATTTTTCCCGAGCACGAAGTAAGTCAACTTTTGTTTATTTATTTGGCAAAGAACCTGCGAAACACGGTGGGATAGTCACGTCGAGCATATTGCGATTTTATCAGTGTCCCAAAAGGGACTTTACACTTCCGTGGAGGAAGTCGGGCATTTCCTATTTGCTTATTGAATAAGCACGCACGCAATGGCGTGCGAGTATCGGGCCTGCCTCGATACATATATTACACTTCGAAATAACCGAGTACGAGTAGTTTTCGCGCGCACTTCGTACGTGCCGCGTTAAATGCAAATTGCCAGCGAAAGTGTCCAATAAATTTCATTTCAGAACGCTAGCTTTAGCCATGCCGATTAAACGACTATTATCTCCAGAACGCCTGTACGCAGCGTAAAAAAAGAAACATTTTAAATGCGTGTCGATTTAATTCAATTGGCAATTTTATACACATTAATTTTATTAGCCAAGAATGCAGATATTCGGATTAATCTGAAATTGTCTGCATAGAAGATTATTGCGTATAATAATAGGTTTCTGTGAGTGAGTTAATGGAGCCACGGTGTAGGAATAGTGAGAATTTTTCTCTTTGAAGAATTACACGTGAAAGCTGCAAAGTATCCGCGTCTTTAGAGACACAATACCAGCAGTGGCGGCCTTCTCGAAATAGACGAGAAGCCCAGCCCTCCAAACTCGTCCGAAAATAAAACAGGTTTCTTCCCTGCGAACCACGCTGTCCAATTGGTCGCCTCTGTTAGAAGAGTTCTCTGATTAATCGTCAATTAAAACGGTCACGATTTATGTTTTATCGCTGGATTTTACAGTAAATGCAGAAGTCACGATTTCCTCTTCGTCGCGAGGCTACTACGAGCAACTGTACAATCGGCGAACAATTGTTCAAACAAACAGCTACACCTTACGCTTCCCTGATGCACGAATTACATTATCAAGGGCACCGCTAAAAGAAGCACGCCGTTAGTATCGTCAATTCCGAAAGTTATGCGTTTTGCAATAACAGGGAGACTAAGTGGAAAGATCGTTTAAATATTAAATAGGGAAGTGCATAAGATATACATAGCAAACTAAGAAAATTGAAATTATATTACTTATAATTAATTTCACACAATAAGTAAAGAAGGAGTACATGTTTTTCAACTAAACTTCCATCCTAAATGTAAAATGTTAAATAATAAAACTAGACAGCGGATTTTATGCATTTGTGACAAAAATGAGTAGGTGTAATTTGAAACGGTAAAAACATTAGAAGAATTTAAAAATACAGTTGTATCATTTTCAATCTATTAAACATAATAAGAAAGAAAATAAATTTCCATTTCACTCCAGTTTGGTCCAATTCAGGCATAAAATTTGTATTTTGCATAAAGATCCGCTGTCTGATAATAACAATTGAATATTATATAAGCAGTAGGATTGCTGAACTGCAAGAAACAGAAATCCAATTGAAAGTTCTTTTCTTCTTTAATAAGTTCGAACGAATGTTCGTAGCGTTTTTAAAACAAAACTCAAAGATAAAATTGAGATATTTATTCATAGGTTTGTTGAATAACATGATATGTCATCTAAAAAATAGAGAACTTTATAGAAGAGAATGAGAAATATGTTATTGAGCAAATCTATGTATAAATATCCTAATTTAAAAAGTTTTAATTTAAAAATGCTACGAACTTTTGTTCCAAACCAATATAAAATAAAAAGTATATTAACATTCTTAAATTCTATTAACCGTCCTACAATTCTGGATTTCACCTACTCTATGCTGGTTATAAATGCGCAAAATCTGCAATCTAGTAATAAAGTTCAGTAGATCAAAGATGGAATAAAAGTGTGAATTAAATCGCGTTAATTAAGACAAATTCGGTATTCTCTTATTGTTAGTAAAGTATATTAACATTCTTAAATTCTATTAATCATCCTACCATTCTAAATTTCACCTACTCTATGCTGGTTATAAATGCGCAAAATCTGCAATCAAGTAATAAAGTTTACTAGATCAAAGATCGAATAAAATTGTGAATTAAATCGCGTTAATTAAGACAAATTCGGCATTCTCGTTTCTAATAATACTAATAGTCATCTTCGTTTTGAAAATCCGCCCAGTTCATCTTCTGTCTGTTTCCATTCTTGGTATAATCGTCGTCATCTTCAATGTAATCATCCTGAATATTCTCGTAATTTCTATTCGGGACATTATTCAATAATAACTGTCCTAATGCTTTCGCCTTCTTCCGATCTCTTCTCGTCATACCGTTTCCCGCGTTATCATGCATATCCAAAGCGTCCCTTTCTTGCAACCGCTTGACAAACACGATCTGAGGCCATTGTCTGCCCTTTGTTGTCGTATCGAATAATAATGTGAACAGTGACGCACCTGGAGTGGAAGTGACTGAATTGCGAAGTTTCAAGTTATGTTTGTTTAGATACGCATCCAAATTATTATCGAATAACACAGCATAGCTTCTTCCTCGACCGACAAGCTCCATGTATTTATAATTCGCCTTTTGTTTACTCGGTGTCGTAGGAGTGTGTTCGGCGATTTCATCAGACAATGGCGAAAAAGCCGTTAATCCTTCTGATAAGTCGTTGACATCACCGTCGGGTTCCGTTGAATATTTTTCTGAGAAGAAATTCGAAGAAAATGAATTCTCAAGTATTTATTTTCTGAATAATTGAATCCTCAAGTATTTAATTACTTTATCGAAACGCTTGGTGAACAATCGTAACCGTGTTGATACCGTACCTATTGCAAGCTCATTAATAATTTTTTTTAAAAGAAGCTTAATAATTATCTCTAAACAATAATCTCTAAAGAAATGAATATGTTACTTTCGATAAATGAGATCGTTGGAAATTATTCAGTCGTCACCGGTAGGTAAAGTATTAATTTTCGATTACAGATTATATCAAGCTGTAAATCTTCTCCTTAATTTTATCATTGCTAGTTCATTTACTATGCGTTTAATTATATGTATACTTACTTGACAGCAGGTAATAAGCGCCAGGTATGAGAAGGCTAATGGACATTAACAGAAAGAATTTCATCTTTTCACAACACATTATGTAGTAACCGAAACTATTCTCTGAACACAAGGATGTGCTGTTTGTTAGAGTACCGATTCAATGAAACTGACTATGGTTGATGTGTCCTAGCTTGGGTCACCCCACGACGTCGTTATCGAAACACCATAATTACGTGTTTACATTTAACCTGTGTCCGTGTTACACAGATTGTAAGAACTCCAATTGATATTAAATCTACGGAGCATTAAAACTGACTATTTTACATCATGAAAATAATATACTTATTTAGAAATTTTTACTGTATGTACAAAAGCAGAATGAAAATTGATTAATGTCCGAATGAAATAAATTTATTGAACAATTCCCCATGAATGCATCTTTACAATCTCAATACTCAAGAATTTGAAAATTTCCACTTTGTTCGCCAAGTTTAATCCTATAAATCTTACACTTCTAACAGGAAATTTTATTTCTAATATCTATTATGAACAAGTATCAAATAATTCAATATAATCGTGTTACGCTGCGTAACCTACGCGACAGGTCTGAAACCGTTATTAGAATTCGGCGGTGTATTGTACGGCGTGTACAAGTATCTATTGAAATCATGAGGAAAATATTCAGGCATTTGTTCGTGAGGAAACTCATTCGTAGCCGAAGAGCCGGGAGGCGGGTTAAAATAGTAATTGTACCTCTCGTCCGATGAGTAAAAGTTCCCCGGCTTATCGTAGGACGGTAAATTATAATTAACAGAATCGTAATTATGATACTTGTACTCGTTCGTTTCCGTAGTAAAATCTATGTGATGTATATCTTGCGGATATCCAGTGTAATATCCATAAAACGGCGTTGTTGTTGCGTTATTCTGCGTTGTATTTTCATTCATCATCGGAAGAATAACGTTTGTCAGATTTCCAGGATTCGTACTGTTGACACCGGTCGCGTTCTTCTGATGATACTTCGTCGTTTTATTTGGTTTGAAAAAACTGTCGAATATCGACTCTTCGGCAGATTCAAGGTCGTCCTCTGATAAATTATTGTTCTGTTTCCTCCTTAATCCTTTCCGCTCGCTGCAGGTGGTTTTGACTTTTGAAATCTATGGTGTTAATGTTACATAAATTACAATACATTACAATGTATCTACAATATAGCTAACAATAAGAAATATTCAATTAATATAAAATATAAACGACTACAAAATCAGTCAAGCTTTCGAAAAATGATGAAGATATTCATTTCTGTAGCATCTTCAGGAACTCGTTTAAAAATCTAGAAGATTAATTATTCCGTAGCAAGAATAAATATAATTTTAGAATATATGCTTCTCCTATAATATACTCTAAAAGCAAGAATTAAAAATCCACAAGAATGTGAAAATAAATGTTATAATAGATTCGTCATCTAAACAAAAAATTCAATAAAAATGTATAACATCTACGCAAAGCTTTTACACACCTTTTAAGCTAACATTGAAACAAATCAGAAGCTTCGACGAGTTGTATATGAAAAAACCGTCACGTGTGCACGGATCCAATTGATCATGTTGCCGAATTCTTACCTTCTCTTCCGCATTGCGGTCGTCTTCAAATTCTGCGGCTTCGCCAGCCTCTACCTCGGCGGCGTTTGAAGTTCTGACATTCTCGACCTTCTTGGCCTCTTCTGTATATTCGTCATTGTTGTTCGACAAGTCCGCCGGCTTTTTGTTCTCCAACAAACTCAGTATTTGTTCCTGCTGCGCCAACGATTGGAGATCATTTTGCAATCCGGCAGTCGGTTGTAAATTCACTGGGCTCAGCACGGGGTATAATCCGAGAGGAGTGGCGAAGATATAAGGATGTGACACATACGGGTAAGGGCCGTAAATCGGAGCAATGTGTGGTGAAACTCGAGAAGCATCGAAATTTAACGACACAGGCGGCGGAGGCTTAGCGTACGTTTTCACAAGCGACGTCGGACTCGTTAAACCGGCAACGCTTAAACCAGCTAGAAATGCCAGGCTCCCTAAGACTTTGCTTTTCCTAATTGGCGAGTTCGTAACTTTGTTTGAATCGTCCGTCTTCGATGGACTCAGTCTCGGCAGTAGCAAGTCACTCCATAAACTCGGTACTCTGGTCGTTTGATTTTCATAGTTCTTCGTGGTCGTTGCCAACGGTTTCCAGGGGGTTTTTAAATTTTCCGACGTCGACGCGGTATCGCAATTTAACACTAGAATGCAAACAAAACGATTAGAGCGTGATCGCAAACGTCCACGATTGTATACTCACTGTTGCAACAAATCGAAGCAATTAGAAGCACGTGGATCAAGAAACTCATTGTGACTGCACGACGATCGCAATAAGAGTGAGGAGAAACTAAAAGAAGCTCTTTAAACAAATATTTTGCAGCTGCGGGTCGCCCCCATGATCCATTCTGTGAAAGTTTCTTAGATACCATTGAAAATATGTTAATTATGTCGATGTAAACTTCCTCGTTAGGGCATGTGGGCATCTGCTGCGAAATGATTCATATACGGAAGCGAGTACCTTCGACAGTTATCAATTGCTTTGATATCGTGCTAATACATTTGAAAAATGCTTGTTTTCGAAAAGCATTTACTAACGCCAATTCAAAAATTGGCGGGCATGGTGGAGATGCGCGCGCAGACCCCTGTTATTCCGCCATACGAGATTTACAATTTACATACTCGCTTTTAGGTGCCGGTTGAAACTTTCTGAAAAAATGACCGATATTGTTGAAGATGATATGAAATTAGATGAAAACGATACTGAATTAGACTTCGCAACTCCGGAGAAACAAGAAGCTCGTGCATATTTGCGCGAACGATTTCTGCGAGTGATTACTGGAATTGTCGGTACGATATCATCATATTTCTATACCTCCTATTTTCCTTTTTATTTAGATTTCGTAGCTAAACGATACATCGTAATATTCAAATTGACCGATATTTATTTTCTTCTGTTCAATCGGTTTAATTAACCGCGAGATTATTTAAATATGGCGCCAACATCAAAGTGCAGCTCCTATGCGCGAATTTAATTAGCAGGAATCGAATTAAATTTGATTTCTGTTGACAACAGTTATAAAATCAAACAATCGTGTTGAAAATTCTAAGAAATACAACAGAACTCTTAATGTTTGAAGATTAGCTTTGTAGGTTGTATGAAAATCTAAGAATTAGGTTAAAAAGCAGTAACACATAAATCAATTGAATTGCATATAATTTCAGGTAAAAAGGCGGAATTTTATTTACACGAAAATACTCGAGTTTGTGCCGAGTTCCGAGGCTGCGATATAGACTTCTTGGAGGTCTATGTACGTAACCTGGAAACACCATTGGGAAATATACCAGAAGCTGTTTTGAGAGCAAATGACATTATTCATATGGATGTCAAAGACATTAGCACGGTACAATGATGGGTTTTATAGTAGGTAAGTAGTAACAAAGCTTTTACTTCATAGTATCTATGTTAACGTTACAAATAAGGATTATAGATCATAGCTGAAACAATACGTTAGGAGTAACCAAATATTTGTACAAAATGTTTATTCTCTAATATACCTAGCTGACAAAAATAAACATTATTTTACGACTCATGAAGCTAGTACTTTATTTTTCTCATTAGCTAAAACAAAACAAAATATATGGGGCACATCAATTTAGTTAAAAATACTATTGGGTTGGCAAGAAAGTAATTTCGGTATTTTAAGATGTAATAGCATGAATGATAATGATAAGATGCAAGCACTGAACTTTAATGAATAAGGTATTTTCCCTTTTGTTCGATGATCTTTTGCTAAAAAGGATAAATAAGAAAATATTTTATTGATTAAAGTCCATCGCTTGAATACAGAAATTTGGTTTTATTTCATCTTAAAATAACGAAATTACTTTCTTGCCGGCCCAATATTAGGTAGTTTTAACATACAACTGGCAATATCCTGAATAGCATATCTTATAACAGAATATCTGACACAAATTTACAGTAACTATCAATGTTAAACCCCTTAGTTTATTATTGTGGCTGTATCTCTGTAGGAGCAAAGTTCTCATTGCACAGTAGCTTAATTGCTAAGCTGTCATTATATGTTACAGCTAAGAAAGAAGAATTCCAGTTACATAAAAATACTCGCACTTGTGCCCAGTATCGTAACTGTGACATACATCATTTAGCAGTCTGTGATAATAATTTCAAAACACAAATAGAAAACATTCCAGAAGCCGTTTCGAGAGCAAATCACATGGATATGGTTATAACAGGTGAGTAACAAGCTTACCTTGCACAGGAAATAAATTGTTATTTTTTTTAATGCATTTTTATAATAACTTATACAAATATTTATGTACAATTCGTAGTTTAAGATCGTCGCATATTTAACATTGTATTTATTTCGGAAATGATACGTCGTAAATGATCAATGATTTCCTTGAGGTGCCTATTCTTTAATACAACTTGCTGGAAAGAACAAACGCGATTGTGTAACGCATGAAATTTAACAATTCATTGTCTGTTTTGCATTTCAAGTCACAACTTACCTCCATAATTTCTTTGCTTTCTTCACATGCAAGTCTGTAAGCCTCCGATGTCTTTTTCTCGTCAGACTTCATGTCCCATTCTTCCTTCAAAGGAATTAAACTTTCTATGTGTGTGTACTCCATGCCTTGTAATTGGCAGCTCTCATTGCATTTCTCATAAATCAGTCTTAAACGTTTGAACAACAGTTTTAGTGTTCTTAGTTGTTCTTGCACTTTATTCTTCTTCTCATTGGCTAAACTGGTCCCTTGAGCAATTCCTGAAATTTTGAAATTTGCTTAGATAGTACAAGAAAACACGATTTATATTAGACACAATTGAATTCTAAAAAATACTAGAGGTGTGCGAGAACCCAAAAATGTCAGGTACCCGATGCTCAGGATAGGTTGGGCTTAAGAAAATTTCCAACCTGACATTTTAGGGTTCTCGTACAGCTCTGCTAAATACCATTCGGTGGTTGCAAGACTTTTAAGGTTTGAAACACTTCCAAAGTACGGCTGACAATATCCTGAACAGTCTCTTGTCCAAATCTGCATAAACTGGCAGTATTGAATTCTTTAGTTTGCTGTTGTTGCGGCGGTGGCTGCGTAGGTGGTACAGGTGTTTGTGGAATAGTGGTTTGATTACTCGACTGGCTATTCTGCTGCGCCATGGCAGCCTGTTGCTGCTGCTGCAATTGTAATTGTTGTTGTTGCATCTGCTGCATCTGTTGCTGCATTACAACAGACTGTTGTTGCTGCTGTTGTTGTGCTAATACTTGCTGAGTGCTAGCCATACCCATAGCATTTGTACCTACACCACCTACACCAACTCCTACTCCCACGCCAACACCAAATTGTTGAGGACTCACCATACCTACATCAATTTACATTACAAACATTAAAATTGACATATACTATTTAATTATTTCTTATATAGTAACATACACACCACCTTGTTGAGGCCCCATTAAACCCGAGACCATTTGTCCTCCGCCGAACTGTGTTCGCATTGCTGATTGCTGTACATTAGGAAACCCAGAAGGGAAAGGATGTTGTTGGCCCGCCATATTTTTCAAAATTTATCACTGCTTCGCATTCGTCGATATACAGTGGTAGAGAAAGAATTAATCAGCGAAGCTAGACAATTTTGAGGTTAAGTACCATTTTAATGCGTGTGCTGCGCGTTTAACCGTTTCACAATCCGAGGTATTAATTCTTACGAGAACTTTAATGAATTTTCTCTTATCAATGGAAGACAAACAGACGTCAGTCAGAACGTTCACAAAATGTAGAAATTATTTTCGTCGTCACATAAGTAGCTCTAGTGAACAACTTTCCGCAATGATATTCTCGTTTACTATTCGAAATTACACAGAGAATCACACCATCATAATATTAGTAACAATACGATTATAAAATATACATATTTTCTTCGATTACGTGCTATATAAAGTGCACGTCTCACATACTACGTTACAAATTGTTGACATCACATTGCGCACGTGTGCCGCGCTAGTGGCGTCACCACCTATTTAATATTATCGGCTTTTGTTCGTATTCATTTCAATTTTTCAAAATGCTATTTTGTATGCAATATTCGTGAATGTACACTAATTTCAAGTAAACCAAACATATTTTCAGTACTGAATTTTAATACTAAATTTTTATTATTTCTTTAATACTCTAATACTAAATTTTCAAATTATTGGTGCGTGTAGTTTGGAATAATGGAACACGAGGGCAATAGCCTTCTAAAATATAAAATAAGTAAATATAATTTATATATTTACGTGTACTTGAAATAAATATTCGTTTTTCAATGATAAAATTGATTGATCATGCTTTTATTTCTATGCAGAAATTCAGAGGAATAGCAATTTTAACAATCACTTTTTACAACATTACCTAGTAAACTAATCCTTCTACTTCTCAAACAAATTCAAGTCGCCTGGTCGAATTTTAAAAAAGTTTTCAAAGCTCGTCCACATAATTTTGTCCCCGACTGTAGATGCATACTTTCTCTCTTTGAAAACCGATGTTACATTACACAGACAAACAGCTTGGTCGCATCTCCGCGTCGCAGGATCAAAGTTGAGGAGAAATTCCACGGAAGATAGGTCAGAATTTGACGGTATTCGAGCAATGTCTAAACAGGAGATAAGGCCAGCGCACACGAAATGAACAGTGTAGACGGGAACGGGCCAATCTTCTGTCCCCGTGCACCTTGCTCGGCTGTGCGCTCACAGGAACATTGTTTTTTTTCCGTCGCAGTCAGTGTCCATCAGACTGTTACGAGGGCTGTTCTGCACGGGAACCAGTCGGTCTACAGAAGAAACGGTACCTGAACGAAGGGCACAACGTGGACGGCAGTTAGAATGCTTCTCAAGCGACTTTTCTTCGTCACATTATTGACACACATAGTTTACCTCTGCAAGAGTCGGACGATACAAAACCAGATTCTCAAGATCAACTCTACACCGACAACAGATTTACACGCGAACGGAATCCACAGACACAGAGCAATCGATCTTAAACGATTAACAAGTAAAACAGTGAACGATGGCACCTTGCAAGGAGGCTCCGGCGAAAGGAAACCGAAGACGACTGGAAATAACCGTTGCCCTTACGAGACGAAACAGTTATGCTTGATTTTCTCTTTATCCAAAATCGCTAACGTCCACGTGACTGATCAGACGGATCAAAGTCTGAAGTCTTCAGTTCTCCCCAGCGCATGGAACGACGATGTTGGTGTTGACGAGAAACTGGAAGGAAATGAAGATCACTATGGACGGGGAAACTTCGCGGGCTCTTCGAAGAAAGATTTGAAGTCACCGAACGTCCATTGCCGAGCGATTCGCGATGTTTACATACCCGATGCCAAACAGAAACTGCCAGCCTTCGCTTGCAAATTTCACAACAAGACCTTCGTCTTGTCGAGCACGAGGTTTTTTCAGGATCGGCGACCGTATCTGGACATAAACCTCAACGACGATGTTTTCAAAAATGTGAAGCAGGTTCGAAAGATTTCTAGGAGCAACGACTTGAGCGTGATACCAGCTCTACTGGTTTTGAATGTGCCCAACAACGACTACAGAATCGAGAGACGGGACTCGGTTTCCGATGAAAGGAAAGTCAATCCGGATGAAAGGAATCGATAAACATTATCGGCCCGCTTGTTATCCTATTTCGTGGGACGTTCGTATACCCGGTGATAACATCGAATCCGTTATCTGTCGCCGACGGAGAAAAACACGTGTGGACAATGTGATTGTATGTATGCAGCTTTTGTTGGTCTTTTTTTGTAACCGAATGAACCTGTTCACCTTTTATCGATTGTAACAAATTTTCGAACGTTTTATTCGATCCGTAATAAATTACATGTTTTGGATTTTGCGTTGTGTTCGATCAAGTTCCAGTAATATTCTACGTATATGTTTAATAATACTTTATATATAGCAATAATCAGTAATAACTTACAATAAAGTGATTTGACTCTTAATACTTTGCAATAAAAATTAACTCGCACGATCTACTAAACAAGTATGTATCACAAAATTCTAGAGCATTTGTATTGCTAGAAACAAGTCTCACTATGGATAGAATATTTTATTATTTTGATTTCTCTTCTAACGATTGATTCTCTGCTCGCTCCGCCTCTAATTGATGCAGCACTTCCGGTGGAACAACCACTTTTCGGACGTTTGATAGCATGTACGAAAATGGTTGTTGTTTGATAGGCTTCTTGTCTGAGAGTGCGGGAACATCTTCGTGCACGGAATATCGATCCTTCGACGTGAGAAGATGAAGATGCGGCATCTCGTCGGCAACTTCGTCTAGTTTATCCTTCTCGTTCGATGGGACTTTATTGGAATCATGCTTGTCGTCGGAATTTGCGGATTCCTCCTTCAGTTCAACTCGTAGTTTCTCCAGAACATCTTTCTCCTCTTCCGTTAACGGAAGCAGCTTGAAAATAAAACGATTTTGTCTTAAGGTTTAATATTTAAGAAATTAAAGTTTTTGGAAAAATATTTGGAACCTTGGTTAGCATAGTTAGAAAGTTTGAGAAGTGGAGATATTCTTTGATTAACGGGGCATTAGTGTAGCAGGTCCAAAAAATTGATATACTTCACATAAAATAGTTTTTTTGCAATTTTCTATCAAACCATTTGAAAAATATGCTCCTAAAATTTTATAATCGAACATTTGAACTTCAACAATTGCCACGACTGACTCAAATTTTGCATACATCTTCAACGCACGTTAAATATTTTAGAAATTATTTAATTATGTAGGCGGTTTGCAATTCATAATATAATCGAACTATTATTTTTCCTACGTACTCGTAATTTAATATTTTGTGAAATAATTATAGATCTAAAGTGTAATTGAGTGAATCAATTTAAGAAAGCTTGAATACTCGACGAATGCGTTTATGAGTGTATATGAATTGACTATTTGATTGCTGTTGCGTAATTCTGTAAAAACCTGTCCTATTATTTGACCATTACTGTCGGCTTTCAGGAATGATAGAGACAATCAATAAATTAAGGACACGTGAGCCAATCTTATTTAGTCATATGCGTAACCGAAGCTTCATCAACGCAATGAATTAGTGTATTGTGGATAATGATCGCTTGACTCCGGATCTTGATTCGAAATACAAATTGTCCAAGTTTGTTCTAAGAAACTGTATTTCCTTTTTTAATAATTTTTAAAATAATTGATCGCAATGTGAACAGAATCTCCAACTCTACTCAGTCGTCTAACAAGCTTGTTAATACTTCTTCGACTTAATTAAAAAAATTTAGAAATTCAGTATTAATTCGTAAGATAACTTCATATTGTTAATATGCACTTATACAGAGTGACAGTGGATCCAAAAAAAGTTTCGATTCTCAAGACGTTGTCAATATTTGAACTATGATAATTTCGTTAAGAAAAAGGTACAGTAATAAATTTTAAAGCTCGAAGCCATTACAGTAAAATCTTGATCTCACAAGGACGGAAGCTTCTTTGAGGATAAAAAATTGTGGAAAATTAATTTTGTACGAAAATTTCATTAGAAATGAATAATGTAGGGGTGCATGAATTAATTTTATACAAAATTCAATATTATTATGAAATTTTATATGATTAATATTATTTGAGGAGGTAATATTATGTATAGAAATTTTATATAGAATCTAATATTGTTTTAAACACTTATTGTTGTACACAACAACTATTGTTGCACGATCTTAGTTAGTTCGCCTAGCTTCTGCACTGGGGGACATCCCACAAAAAAATGGTAGTCTTACTAACTTTCCCCGACTATCGAAGTTATGCAGAATATTCGCCGACGTTGTTAGTTTAGTACTATTAATACGATATGATACAATGACTTGTAAGGACAATCAATTCGATGCGTCATCGATTTCATCTTTTGATTAGCTATTGTACGCGAAGATCCACTCGCAAAAAAATGTACGCGTGCAGAAGCTATGGATACGGTATATTCAACAAGCCGGCCGTGCTTCTTGGAACTGTCACGTCGATTATTGTGGGTGTGCATACAATAGCCATGACATACCATCCATTCTTGTTAGTGAAAGCATTTCAGGTGTTAAATGATTCGAAAATTCAACTCGAAGGCTAGTCGAAATCAATGAGCAGGAAATAAATGAAGATCGTTACCTTTACCACTGGTTCGGACGTTGGTTTCTCTTTTAACGGTTCCGCGTCAGTATCCTTTTTCGTCGGATCATTACTTTTTTCGTCATCCGAAGAGTCATTGATTTCGGCTTGTCTAACATGTATTGCCTCTATTTTGTCTTTGTGCGCTTCCTCTTGCTCTAAACTGATATCTGTGGGACCGTTAACATTAGGTAAAACGGTGGCCTGTAATGCAATGTCGAAACACTTAATTGGCTACTGAAGAAATCGATTTCGGAATTCGGGAATGTGTGTACACACTAGGGTTGCTCTTATCTGCTCTTATCAAGAATTTTTGTCGGAGTTCTTTTTATGGCAACTCCCAGGGTTGTTGCAAATAATTGAAAAAAATCTCTGCAAAGTTTGAGCTAGATCGAATAACGGGAAAACGTGTGCTCCAAGACAAATTAAACATTAAAATGATTAACTTAATGCTCATAAAATCGTTTTTTTCGAATATCTTCTAAATTATTTACCGCGTCAAAAATATGTTAGACAAAACTTGTAGATCTGGACAGGCTGCTTCTTTTGTGTCCTATTACTCTTCCTCGTAAACGTATTTTTTTTGAAAAACTTGATAAAAATTTTTGACAAGAGTAAATATATTCACTTATAAGAGCCACCCTAATTTACACTATATTTTTTACGGTAAGAGAGTAATCATTGACAAATATCGACAAAGGATATTCATATTGAAGGGGTGAAAACAACCCCCACTGTTTTGGGTGGGAATATTTTGTCGAATTAAGTTCGAATAAAAAGTAACTTTGTTTATAAAATGGGTGTAAATGCTAGAGTACTGTTGGAGTAAATCTGTAATCGTAAGTACAATTAATAGCGTTCGGACACTTAAAAATTTATTTTTCTGTTTGTCGTTAAGTATGAAACTTGTCAAATAAAACACAAATTTCAAACACATTTGTCAAGTTTCATTAGTCAAGTTTGCTTAGCTACTATTTTTACTATTATACAATTACTGTTTATACAATTATTTTTATAATTAATATCAAAAATTTTATCAGTTTTGTTCGTTTCTAACTTTTGTTAGTTATGTGCATTTGAAATTACGGCAGAGTCAAATTACCTTTAGTGAGTGCGATCCTTCATGAAACGCCTCCGCTAACGCGGGATTTATTTCTTCCAAAGGCTGATCCCCATGCCTTATGTACACTGGGATGTAACCTGGGATGCTGGGTAATATTTGGATCGGAAATGAATCTGTAAGGTATTCGGATTAAATAAAAATTTAAGTTCATCCTGTAGGAGTGTACGAGTTATTCAATCAAAAAGCTGAAGCAATGTTTGTATTCAAACGCCAATGATTTAATTTTGATCTTGGAGGAAACTGCTATTTTAAACATTTTTCAAGTATATTTAAATTTTTTGAATACAAACAAAATTAAAGTGCTCGCATTATTGCAACGACAAGGGATCCCGAGCAATCGAACAATTAATTATCGATGTTTCCAGTGAAAATTTAAAATATGTTGTAACAATTTTGTTCCATTTTTAATCTATTTCTAATGATTTACTCCAATCTTACTTTTCAATCATTTGATTCTATCTGAAATATTTTTTAATAATTCTGCTCTATCCAAAATATTTTTCAACACTTTTACTTTAAAAATTTACTAATTTTACTTGTACTATTCTTGAACAATTACACTCTTACTGGATCTTAACTTTAGCATTCTGAAATACGAAGTTACATTTGTTTTACTAATACAGTTCTGAATTTGTTGTCTAATGAAGTTTAATGTATATTTATTTTTATATCATACAATTGTCGATAAATTTGATTTTGAATGATGATGACTTAAAATCCTCTCATCTTTTCGATAATCATCTTGATAATAATTAGACTTCGGATCTTCATGCAAAATAAAAAATGTTCGCATTGATTGCAGGACACAGGAGCCAAATAAAAATTGTATTCTTCTTTTAATTATCCTATTAAGCTGAAACGAATACATTGATGTCCTTAAATATTTTTAATATGTCCACCGCTTTTTAAATTGTACGTGCCCATTTTTGTCATAAATGCATAAAATCTGCAGTATAATAATAATATGTATTTCCAGCTATCAGGCCTTTCATTTCACTTTTTTTCTCATCATTACAGTTCTCATCGCTTGCCACTGAAAATCGTTATTGCTTGCTGATCAAGATAGCATAGCTATTCACAGCATAGTGGAAGCTCTCTAACGATAATAGCAGGATCCCTTACAGCGAAAGTCTGAGATTAAATTCGCTGACGATACCATAAGCATCCTATAAGGAGTACCGGTTCATTAAAGTTAATTAGAAAACAAATTCAGAACTATGTTAGTGGAATAACCGAAGAAAAATTCACACGACAGGGGCATTAACTGTGTTGAAACGGAAAGAATATCGTTTTCAGATTTCCCAGCATGTTTTAGACACATTAGTATTATCATAATAACAATTAATATTGTTACAATCATGTCAGAAAAAATGTGTGAAATAAACTCGGTCAGTAGAATGATATACGAAGATGGTAAATAGAGTAATAAATGACTGTCTTTGAATAATAATACTAATGATATTGCTGGTATTGAATATTTTTAACAGCTTTGCTTAATTATGTCTTGGAATTATGTCCAAGTACAATCTTATCGTTTTTATTTAAACTCAAAACTTCTTATAATATTCGTTTAATTTGCGAAGGCGTTGCTTGTAAAATAATAGTTTTGTTTCACATATAGCTGCCGAATATAAATACGACACGAAGTTTTCATTCCAATAATTTTCAGGTTGTGTTATACTCTGCTCCACTAATGTAAATGCACCAATGAACGATCAGGTTTGTATCATCGACTAATTATTTCTTAATAAATAGTAAATACCAGTTCCGTTTAATTACGTTGCGCGACATACTAACTTCAAGTGTCACGATTTTGTTCAAGTGAAACTGTATCGACATAAATAATTTTTTGTTCAATAAACAAATTTACTATATCATTGTTTTAATTCGTAAGGAAGGTGCTGAACGTCTCTGTTCCACAGTATTTAATTTGAATACAATACGGAGCCCTCATCTCAATAATTCTCCGGGTGTCCCAGAATTTGATCCATTAGCGTGTACCCAGCCGCATGTAACCCGTCCTACACACATTTCCCTATCACCTAGAGCGCTGGTACGAGCATAATTCATCTGAGGAATCAATCACAAACGCTCTCTTGCGCACACAAAACAGTTTCTGTTAACGGTGCTCGATTTTTCCACAGCGCAATAACACTTGCTCACCAACGACTAATGATAAAACACCAGATTTCGGAGTCACGCTCGACTTGCGTACGCGGGAGTTTCGAATATTCCTGTTACTCACGGACATAACCAATAGCGAGAGATATTAGGAACACAAGATGGTAGACCCTGGTACCACACAGCATCTCAGCAGCCTGCATCTTTGAACGGTACTGAGCCCCCGGATCGCGGGGCTTTCTCCTTTATATGTACGGTCCCCTCTACCCTTCGATACTCTACCTCTATACCACGAAGAGGTCCCTCGGGGTTAACGACGTTCCGTTAATATCCGAACAACAAAACGAAAGAAACACCGTCAAAACTTCCTTCACTTTCGGCAATCGGAACAACGGCTATTAGGATACCCTTTCTTCCTAGAATCGGGCCGGCCGCGGCGATTCGGCTGCAGCGACTTTCATCCTCTTTCCAGAATCCAGGCTGCCGGACCATCGAACTATTCATTTCGATACATAAATTGAATACACCTTCGCAGCATGTGTTTAAGTTAACCGAGACGAGATTTTAGTTGGAAATTTTTGCAATTTCCTGCAAGGTATCGTTTGCCACGATGCGCTCCGAACAAAGGAATCTTTACCGTGATTGCGATTATGTGTTTACGTATTTATACCTTTGCTTGTAATCTATATTTTGTTGAGCTGTGTACATTTCAATTTGAAGTCCATTAAAAATCCATCGAATGCACTTTGATCTATCGCATCAAGTATCGTATAACAGAAATTGACATTAAAATCAATTTTTCAAGCGCTATGCACGAAGAAAAATTTGTAAGGAAGAGTCCAACAGGAACGTGCAAACTCTCGTTAATACAAGAAAATAAGTGCAGCAAAAGATAGAATTTTTTTCACAACATGCAGAACATCCTCCGCGTCGAAAAAAGCTAAGTGAAAAATGTGATATAATAGGTGGCATTTTTTATCAGTGATATAATTAACCGAAGCTGTTATTAACCGAGATGCTACTATCCCAACGGGACAAAAAATGATCCAAAAAGAGATTTAAGAAAGTCCGTTGCTCATGATCGGCATGCCACTGTTAAGAACAGATTCGTTCTCTTCGCGCAGGTAATCATACACCGTCAGACCTGCGAGAGATCTTCGACCTTGAATCTTCTTCTTCCTGATCGTTCATGTGAGTCCGATACGAAGAGCTCGGCGGTGTGTAAATTTTACGAATTGAAGGCCGGTTTCGTGTATGCATATGCTTAACAAAGACCGATAAATTGCAATATTAGTCCGGCAGAAACTGCCTGTAATGTTTATAAACATTTATTGTGTCGCGGTCACGTTTCATAGCTCGTTGAGGCGATAACTATATTTCAATCGTCACCTGGATGCGCTTTTGGAATGCTTTACTGAAATTGTTAATAGTAATTAGACTTACAGCGAATATTTAGGCAACATTTTTCTAAATTGATTGTGAGGGACGAAAACGGAATAAAAACGAATTTTTTCCCAATATTTACACAGTGATTACTGAACTAATGACACGTTCATGTCTATTCGGTTGATACATATAATTTTACGTACTCGTAATTTAATATTTCGTGAAATAATTATAGATCCATAGTGAATCAATTTCTATCGTTTCACTTTGTACTGTTTTATTCTACGAAATAGGAAATAAGTGTTTTATATGTATTGTTTTGTATTTTGTAGAATAAGATGTGCACAGAAAAATTATAAATTGAAACAATACATACAAAATACTTAACACACTTTAAATCAGAATAACTTTTTTATGAATGGACCAAACGACTTCGATTTCTCTGTAAGGCTAGAAGAATTAGTTTAGTAAATGACGTCTACAAAATATTTTAAAAAAATGCATTTGGTCGGAATTGCGACAAGAATATAGTAAAAATTGATTTTTACTACTTTTTTAGCTGGGCTAATAACGAAAATTTAAAAGATGTGTTTGGTCAACTCGTATAAATGATATACGCTCTGAAAATTTCATTGAAATTGGTTTACAAGTTCTATAAACGATCAAAAGTGATAAAATTGCAATTTTTCAAGCTAAAAAAGTAGTAAAAATCAATTTTTACTATTTCTTTCACAATTCCGACCAAATGCATTTCTTCAAAACATTTTTTAGACGTCGTTTACTAAACTAATTCTTCTAGCCTCACAGAAAAATTGGAGTCATTTGGTCCATTCATAAAAAAGTTATTCTGATTTAAAGTGCGTTGAATGCTCATTAGTGTACGAATGCAATTTCAAAGAGAACTGGTGAAAATGAATTTGAAAAATATGCGATTTTGCAAGTCCAATAGCACTCTGCAGCTTCCTTCAGAAAAGCAAACGAAGATTACACTTCTATTTTCCTCAGCACTTCGTTTTCAATAAATATGAGACTTAAGCGTTCCCAAGCATAGAATAGTAATTAACAATCGTAAAAGTATTGTAATGTAAATTTAACATTGAGACTTACATAACGGTAACGAGAACCCGCATCGGTATTTCTTTTAAAAAACTGGTCTCGTTTGTTTGCATTACGGTAGTTTCAGTATGTGCAGTCGGCGCGTAGTTAACGCGCACGCAGGAAAAAATAAAACGAGATGTGTCTGCAGTGTAAAAACGCGTGGTATCTTCAGTATCTTGTCTAATTTTACGAGAGTAGATCTACTAGCAATTTCCTTTAATCCGCTTCAGATCAGGAACAGGATAATTTGAATGTTGAGTTCTTGTTGCTGCATTGATACGGACAAAATAGAATGGAAAAAGCGGGCGTCTTTACGATATTTTAACGTAGCGATATTGTGACGAATGAATGGCCTGGGGGCAATGATGTATCCTGGACGAAAGGTCAGGAATTGATGTGTTCTTCTGAAAGTTTTCTGTTGCAACTGACACGTGCAAAAACTCTTGTTTGATGAACTGTGATGTCTTCAAATCGCCACACTTCTTTTTCTCGGTTTTGTGATCAGAAAATGCTGAATATTTCTTTCATATCCAAAAGGTTTTTAAAATTTTCCTGCTAACTTGCTGCACACAGTTATTATTTAATATTTCGTATTGTATATAAGATTAAACGAAAAAAGATGATTTTATTGTTCCAAATGTGCGTTCGCGAATTTTGAACTGCATTTGAAATGAAAAAGGAGAATTAACTAAGGAATTCGCATGATGCTTGAATAATAGAAAGAAATGGCCCTTTTATTTAGGGAAATGGAATTTGTACACAGCATCGTTTTACTTAACTTTAACATAACACTCTTATTATACTTATTTTTAAATGTCAGATTCTGTCTTTCCCATTGAACATTAAATATTTATATAAAAAGCTGTAATGTCATCAAAACGGTTACAGTCACAAAGCAATTTTTCTAATCGAATTTTACAACAGTTTGTTGCAATGGATTTCCATCCATTCGATAAATTGAATTC
The DNA here is from genome assembly GCF_051020765.1 of Lasioglossum baleicum. Lineage (NCBI taxonomy): Eukaryota > Metazoa > Arthropoda > Insecta > Hymenoptera > Halictidae > Lasioglossum > Lasioglossum baleicum. The sequence goes on from NC_134931.1 coordinate 18,918,001, forward strand.
CCTACATCACTGTTTTTGACATCTTTATCTTTTCTCCGTTTAATAGGCAGCAATAAATAAAATGAAAATTGAACGAGCTTAAAAATGAAGAGTATCAGTCAGTGTAAATTGAATTTATGTACTGACACTTGTCAACCATTAAACACTTGTTAAACATGTTGACCGTTCTGTCTATCCATTAATTGAAACGCGAGGCATTTATTAACAGCATGGGAATAGTAATTAAAAATTGCGTCACTTTCCATTTTACATTGCTCGAGCACCGGTCGGCTCTATTGCATGACTAGCAACTGGTATCATCGATCGACGTCCCCTTTTCCGCTTATGCGTGTCAAAGAAGGATGTAAGTGACTAGCGACTAGATACTGCGTATTGCCGGATGTGGATGCATACATAATCTCGCCTATTGACACAGTTCAAATCCAGGCTTAGTAGGTCGATCGCATAAACTTTCCACGTTATTTCGGTGGAAAAAATAGTCGTCATTTTCTAAATCGTACGCGTCATATCTACGAGAGAACCAGTCACCTTGATTTAACAGATAAGCTTTTACGGAATACCGGTTTGTTATAAATATTGCTAATCGCTTTGCGTTTGCCATATCGCTAATTACAGAATTTTATTTACAAATTGATTTATCAATAGAGCAGGTACACTGCTTCGTGGAAATTAATGCTAATCCGTGATGTCACTAACGAGAAATGTTAACAAAAATCATATTGTTGGCATATTTACCATTGCTTGTAAGATGAAGTGTTCAAAGATCGCAAAACATCGTCTACTGGTAAAATACAATTGTTTGAACGCGTTTGAAATGAATGGAAAAAGAAATACAGTTTAAAAATATATTTTTATCTTCTAAATAAAAAAATGCATTCATGACAAAAATGACTAGTTATATTATCCAAATTTCATTAAGAATGTACGATTTTTATCTCGCAGAAAAATCCGCAGTAATATCAATCCTCGTTGTTTGGAAATTGTTGGCGCGAAGCATGGAAAGTCAGTTCCACTTAAAGACCGACAAGAGAAAATGAATGTCGGATCGCACACGTTTTCAGATCAGGTGAAAATAATTCGATCACCACCTGTTTGCCATGCTAAGCATGTGGCAGAGAACGAGGTGCAACTAGATCGGTCGCACTTGCCAAACAGGATGTTCTTGTTGCATTACGAGCTGTCTCAGATTATCATTGGGAGCATCATACCGCGAATTTTTCCGCAATCGAATCTTCGACTAGGACTGAATCCTCACGAAGCAGTAACCAGAGTCGTCAGATAAAGACTCGTCCCTTTTCACACTACCTTCCCCTTGTACAGCGCTATTCCCCCACGCTCCGTCACGGCCCGGTCACGTGACGCGTGTCATTTCTGTCGTGCACGTGTCAGAATGTCACGTGACTTGTCCGGTACTGGCAGAAAGGGGAAAACCTTCTCCCCTCAATTCAATAGAATGTAAAATATTTCATTATTACAGCTCACTTTTTCATTTAAATGCTTATTGAAATTTCCATTAATCTTTCGACACTTCGTTCATTGATATTACAGCTCAATTAATCTTCCACAGAGTCGCCAGATTAAAACTCGTGCCACCACTGTACCTTCCCCTTCCACGGCGCTATTCCCCACGCTCCGCCACGGCCTGGTCACGTGACACGCTCCGTCTCTGTCGTGCATAGGGTTGCCAGAAATGTTTTATCTAAATATAGAAGAAGTAGTGAAAACTGCAATTATGTATATAAGAGATAGGCTCAAAATATAGGAGTTCAAGTAAAAGAGGTACACAGCACATTTTAAACTTTTTTATTCAAACAAAGATTTTTGAAAATTCCTATAGGCACGTAAAGATCACGTTCATATATAGAAAACTCATATCAAATATCGAAGATCTGGCAACCCTAGTCGTGCACGTGTCAGAATGTCACGTGGACTAATCCAGTACTGGCAGAAAGAGAGTAACTGTTTCCCCTGAATTCGAATGAATTTTCCAGATCTGGTGACTGGGCCAAGGTAAATTTTTTCGAAAAGGAAAATTGCCATGGTGCAACGTGTTTGCAGTGTGCAGAGAGCTTTCCGTCCGCAGTGCAGCTGGATGCAACCGGTTTCATTTACGAGCCCTAACGTCGCCGAGGATTAAATTAAAGCCCTGCGTCGTTCTGTAATCGCAGAGAAACTTAAGTCATAGACAAGAGCAAAAGGAGAAGCAACGAGGGGCGTGTGTCTGAAAAATCCGATCGCGATTCACCTGGCGATATTTCACTCTGCTTATCACGGTCGCGATTAGTATCAATATGTGGCGAAGTGGCTCGCGATGGATGGAGCTCCGTGCCGATTATATCCATTCGCTTTCTCGATGACTGCATTACTGAAGAGCACTGACGTTGACCATGGTCTCAGGGCGCTTGTATAAATCATGCGACGTAATTGATCGTCGCCGAACCTGGAACTACCACGTGTTCTTCTTGCGGAGATAAGAACATTATTTACGGGCATTGTTACTACCTGCATTCCAACGAATTCGTGGTGATAGACCGAGGAGACGCAATGTAATAATCGATAAGTCATGTGCGTTCCGAGTAATAATTTCTCTGATATGTTTTATTGTTCTGGGTTTGGTATCAGTGATGTCTTCATCTTTTACTCTTCTTTCTTCTTGGATGTTTGTACTGTTAGATCAATTCTCGACATTTTGCAAAAGAAAAGAAGAATTGTCTGGGAGGCGCTGGGAACATGACTAAAACCTTGGGAATGTGTAAAAAAAGTTCAGTGTAACTATTATAAATATTACGATATTTTCTAAATGCCACGATATGTAATCCTTCATTTACCACAAGACGAACAAGCCATCTTAATTTGGTTGGTAAATATTGTCGCGTACTTATCAAAACATACTTATTTTTCACCCCGTAACGAAACTCAATCGAAATATAGAACTTAGCCTTTCCATATCGTTATGTTTTACTGATTCTGCAAGAACATATTCTTAACTATAATTTGCGGACGGATAATCATGGATACTTGAATTTTCATATTTCGATTTTCTGCCAGGTTTTCGGGGCTCCACTGTGCGACAAGAAGAAAAAAATGGTGAGATCAGTGTTACCGTTGTGTTTCAAATCGCAAGAACGAATTAACAAGGCGTTGACTAGCAAATGGTTCGAACTGCCAGTTTATATTAGTGGTCAGAAAAAATCTATTCGGAATAACGGACTAGCAACTGGGTCAGCAGTATCCACTGCTATGGATACATACTACATGAGACATTGACCTAACGAAAACCAATTAATCTTTCAAACGATAGGATTTATCGACTCCGTACTGCAACGAATGGCTCCGAGCGTGTACGTCGCGCGTCGCACGCGTTTCACGGTCCGGCTTATTACCCACCTGGTTCAATTAGTCACGGGGGCAATTGCTGATACGTGTCACTGAAAATACGACCTACGTACGCATCAATCATCCGAGCAATCAGCCTGATCGAATAGGATTGATTATCGCTTCAATCTGATTTTTCTGTTCTATTACGCAAATTACACATCGGAATTGTAGCTGCAATATTTCAAGTCTTTCAGCGACGTCGACGATGACTGATGGGAGCCTTGACATTGGCGGCTCGATCGTTAAAATTTCGAAAGCATACTCGTAAATATACAGTGGATCCAGAAAGTATTTAATAAGTAATGTCAAAGTTTAAGAGGTGATCGTTCTAAGTCAGTTCACCTACCCTTCCACTGGGGAGCGTACCCCGCAAGGGGCCAACAAGCTCGAGCTGCCTCGGTCGCCGAGCAATGAAAACACGCCGGGTAATCCGATACCGGGTCAAAACAAAACTTCTTTATTCTTAATTATTTTTTTATGGGACTTCCATCGACTTATTTGTATACTTGAGTCCAAATAAGAATGTACTTGTTCTGGGCATGTTGTTGCGCGTCAGTCATAAAATTCATGGCGTCAGCCAATGATCGCGTGGTCGGCGGAGTACGAGTAGGGAGATTAGCCAATGAACGAATTCCGTTAGAGTCATATGCGCAGTAGAGTCTTAAATTCGTCGGTTAATAAGTACATTCTTATTTGGACTCAAGCATAGCATAGATGGCGACTTTGGACCCTACTGTTGCAGAGTAGCGTTCATTTTCCTCTGAGATACTTTAACGCGATGCAGCAGATGAGAAACTGAAGACCCATCTTTCCTAAAAAATGCTGCAAATCCAAACATCTTCAAAAACTTTCAAACATTTTTCTTGTAAATGCTATAAAAATTTGTGCACGATTTTTTTGGCACCGTTTCGTGGAGCGAGGTACAAGTCCTCATGGTGTAACTTGTACCACTGTCAAGTTGGTGGCACACCTTTCATTCAAAGCTCGATGAAACGACGAAAAAAATCGTGCATCAATTTTCAAGATTGTTGTCGCAAGGAGAGATGGCACTGTTCCAGCAGGATTCCAGGAGGTCCTTGATTTTTCAGGTATATCCTCCGTTAAAATTCGTCGCACACAGTGACTACTTCCAGTGATGGACGGAGAAACCAAGGTCCGATTACTTCACTCGGCGGAGTCAGTTTTTGTGTATCGCCTCTGGTTCGCCCAGTTTTTCCTCATTGCTCCGCTTGTCCAGAAGACCTCGAGGGCCGATCGCCTACGGCGACGGTCAACGACCGGAAAATACTCGTGAATTGTGGAGAAGAAAATGGTGAAGAAGAGGATTGGGAAAGCACTGTCCATGATTGAGACTTTGATGGAAGTCACCGGGCTTCATTCGTCGACCTGCAGACCCACATTTTCACTAGGTTTTTATCGGAACGCCTTCTAATCGCTAGACTGAAGATTTCACGCGTTTATCGCGAAAATAAATGGGAATCGAAAACTGTAGAAACATTTAAAAAATTGAAGAGTTTCAATATATTGTTTCCAATATTAAAGTTATTAACGCTTTACCTACCGGCAATTTTTTAATAGCGTTTTAAAAATGAAAGATGAGTTGTTGGGAATATTTCTCAATAAATTGTTTAAAAGCGACAGCAATATCGTTCATAATTCCGCAAATTTTTAGAATCAATGTAGTGTAACACCTACCTCTGAAATTATTATTTAAAGGAAAATTATTCAGCTGTCTTTGCATACAGTTCAGAAATTAAACGTGTTAATGCAAGAAATAAATATTTATGTAGCTCCTGTATCTCGCAATTCATGAAACAATTTTTTATTTTGCAGTCTATTATTTAGCAATCACTGTGGAACATTAAATTGGACATTATTCGTTTTGACAGAGGATTATCGAATTATTAGAGACACTTGTTTAAAGTAACGATTAGTTAATTCATTAAATTTATTAACTCGCGAAAGTCAGAACGTTTTCGTTCAATTCCGATTTAAAACTAGTCGACAAGATCATTGATCTACACGGAAAATAAGTACGGAGCAGAGTAAGAAACAGTTTTTAATTACAGTGAGATAATTGCTGACGTGACAATAAATCAGTTGTTTTTATCCCGTAGGTCAATGACCGGATGACTGTTAATTTTTTGCCAGAAAAAAAACTGAACAGCCTCTGGATCGTTCCACGTTGAAAGTGGACCAAACTAGTTAAGTTTTTTTTCAAGAATTTCGCTTAAATGATCCGAATCTGTATCGTTGACGAGCCTATTGTTACCGCAACCTTTCGGAAGATAACGAAATAATATCCGCGTGTCCTCGGCAGCTTGGAAACTACGCAATGGCGGAGCTCGAGCTCCATTTCGGCGGGGAATTCGTTGAACGCGCGCGCGTACTCATTCTCTGACGTCGCGTCGGCTCGGAAAAATAGAGAAAAGAATCGGAACTCTACCGTTATGTTCACCCAACTCGCGCCATAATTACAACTTGCTACTTGCGAGATGTATACGACCAGGCGATACAGTCGCGGCCGAATGCCGGAGAGTATCTGCAGCCTTGTTTCTCAGGTGATTATGATAAAGTTGAGTCATGGTGTCTGTCAATGTTTAATAACGGGCGATTAGTCTTCTCTAATTTATGTTGCATATCATCCGAGACGATGCAACGTGGACATTTAGCCGCAGAACAACCGTCTAACCTTCGTTTTATTTTTTCCTTTCGGTGCGATGCGGATTTCTCGGAAATTAGCATTAATGTTAATCACGCTTGAATCGGCATTTTTTCGTGGAAAACCATTCTTCAAGGAATCGGCACAGTCCATGGATGTGCATATTATTACTGTGTACTGCTATGGTTTTCTCTATGAATATATTTAAATAAATGTTCCCCCGATTATGTAAGTAGAGATGGTAATTTACAAGTTTGGAATTTATGTTTGCTCTTTTAAATCAATTTTGGCTTTACCTAGTTATTTACGCGTGACCTGTATTGTCATTCATAGACTGCGGACTTTTATGGAGAATGAAAAATTCCAACTCCAACAAACTGGAGCGAAATAAAAATTGACTTTTAATAAGTTCTATATTGAAAATAATGTACAGATAGTTCTCTAAAAATTCTTCTAATATATTTTGTATTTCTTCTACTGAAATTCACTTCTCGTTTTGAATATCAAGGTGGAGTGGGATAAGTCCGCCCTAGTTTTTGCAAAGTTGGACTTTAAACTGGTGTATTTTCAGTCTGGTATGTTAAAACTTAACGTTCTTGGTATCAAACTCTTGCCACAGTTATTACTGATGAATTAGTATCATGTAGGATTCTAATTTTGCTTGAAAATTATCATTTTGATAGGATATTGTACAAAGTGTTTTACCATATAAGGATATGATTGCTTTACTTCTTTTTTAATTTAATTAGGGTTCAAATGCAATGATTATTACTAGACTGCAGATCTTTATGCATTTGTGGCGTATCGAAATGTCTAAAGTACAAGAAGAGGCTTATATTAATAAAAAAATTTCTCTCTTTCAGTTTCCACAAAATTCGGAACATTTGCATAAAGATCCACAGTCTTATTGCAACGAATATGCAATAAAAATTACATTTGGCCCAATGCTTCCATTATTAATACCATTTCTCTGTCAGTTACAATATTTTGAAACTATTCACATGTACATCACTTCGTTTTTTACTAAAAAATACAATTTAAATTCTCCTGTGTTGCATAAAGAAAGCCAGATGAATTCTACGCATGCAAGGTATGATCATAAATTTCTTTGGTAGATCATGCTCGTTGAAGTTTTCCGCAATTTATGAACGTGACACGTTGCATTTAGAAACATATTACAACTATGAAATCTCTCGTTCACATACTCGATCTATCTGCTGGTAATATTATTCTCAACATGTGGGCGACATGTTTCATTTATACAGCATTATTATTTTCACAACTGGAAGTAGAAATTGAGATAGAGACGAGAGCTGCTAAAACTTTCCAATGTTACTGGCATATGCAGCAGTCAACATTGAATTTAAAAGTTTGAGCGTGATTAAATTTTCTGCATATCATTTCGTAACATATTTTAAATTTTCATTGAGGGCACAAACTAAAAAGTTTTAAAAAATCCCTTCTTTATTTTTGCATGTGACCTTGTAAATTATAATTTCTGGAAAATCTTCTCTGCATATCATTTCGTAAACCACTGCTTCTAATTGATTCTAAAAAATCAGGTCGTTCGATACAATTATAAAAAAGTTATTAGTTTTTAAAAAGTGTACGAATACTTTGTACAGCCACTGTATGTGTACATGAGTGAGCACTTTGTTTTGTCAAATATATGATCCGAACGTGATTTTAGTATAGTCTATGTTTACGTTATTTAGTACAGTTATGGACATATAATGTTGTCTACCCACTCCAAGAGAAATCCGAAAATCCCAAAGTAATTTATCTGGAGAGTCCACATGAAACGGTAGCCAACGCGGTAGCAGGAAACGCGAAAAGTTGAACTGGCAGCGACTCGAAGTTGCGGCTACGCATTTTTCGTCGGTTGGTTCATAAATAATCGCGCGTGTCTGTTTAATTAGCAATGAAAGTTGCAAGGTTGTAGCTACCGCGGCGCGAGAACAATGGTGTGTCATGTTCCATTAGATTTCCCGGAGGATCATAGTAAACTTTCCAAGGCCGACAGGAGTTCTCGTATAAAAATGATCGCGGAACATGTGATCGATCGTTTTGCGATTGTAAACGCAGGTACGTCATCGATCGTAGAGAGAGGAGCAGAGACGACCGTTAACGTGCATAGTATGCAAAATGAATGCTCGTTAACGCGTCGTTTCTTCCCCTCTAACGACGGGCATCAATTATGTCGGCGCGACCCGCGATTATTTCCTGCGAGTCGCTTAGCCGCTCGGATAATGCGATAAATCGCCGGTGTGTTTTATTGAAACCAAAAACGAATCGGCTGTGTCTCGTATTCCCTTAATTTATTTCGATGCTCGATACACACGGTTCAAGAAATGGGTGATCAAGATGACGAACGCGTCGGATCGTTCAAAAATTCATGTTGTTCAAGCGTTCTATGTGTCCGGGGTCCGTTAGGCGAGCGCGCGCTTGTAAAACACACGCATGAGCACGGGCAGCATGAAGTTGCTAACTCTCCTCTCTTCGTTCACTGCGCGCGGTCCGTTTGCTTTATTTGCCCCTGAAAGAAAAATGATTTCATTAACAGGCGCGATAAATCGTCGGGACGTCTACCCGGTGTACAGGTAAGCGAAACTTCGCACGTACCAAGATTGCGCCGAAGCCTGAGCTGAGGCTTGGGAATACGAAGTTCCGCCGTATCCGCCATGCCCGCCGCCGCCACCGCCACTGAAATTCCGCAAAAATTAGTATAGCAGCTACCGGACTGAATAAAAATTTTTGCCCAACTCTGTTCGGACAATTACAGGTCGACGAATTTTGACAGACTGATATACAGGGGTCAGCTATCAGCAAGGCCATCAAACTTTATCTTATACCTTCTTTTCACTTCTTTTTATCACATCTCATATATCTAGATGGAGTGCATTATTCGCGGATTTTCTAATACTTCAAAGCTCAACGAATTGAATAGCATTTATTCTGGTTCTTCATTTATTAAAAATTGGTTTTTTGCGTTTTCTTCAAGACTAATATCGTTATGTAATACGAGCATATACAAACGAAAGATCTTCGATGTCTTTATGCACACTTCTCAAAAGAATTAACGGATCACCTCTGCGTACTAGTTTGCATGATCATAACTCCGTTAAAAATTGGTGTATCGATATCGTTAAACAGTGGTTTGAAAGCGTGAAACCTCTAGTTTCGGACGCTCTGTTTCAAATTCTTTCTATGTTGGCTTTTTACGAAGTTATAGCGGGATAAAGACAACATTGACGGTTAACAAAAATTTTGTGCAACTTTGTAATATCACACGGGGAGAAACAAATTTTTTTGATGAATCGCGTTAATGTCATTTGGAAGGGTAAACTTTCCTGTGTAAAATGTGTGGTTGTTGATTGTTGTGCGATTTTTTTTTACTCGAGTTATTCAATATTGAAGTAAATACTGGCTTGTTAAAGTTTAACTGGCTCCAGAAAGCGAAAAAATTATCGTAGAATCTTGTGCAAAAAAGTAATAGAAAGAGCGTTTCTTTCTCTTCAAGGCACTTCTTTTGTATTTTTCAATCGAATCGGCAGAATCTCTGCTTCGATCTGACTTTCTTGCCGAGATACATATAGCGAATTAAAGGAAAAATGGAAATTGTGCATATTTTAAGCATATTTTCAGAAACTGCTGGTATGTATATCTTTATGTATACTTTCATTATAAAGTTGAGAAAGCTTACCAAGTATTGCAACCACCGCCTCCGGACGGATGATACGATGGATAACTCGCTGCAACAGGTACAACAACTACTGGTACAATACCAATTGTTTGTGTTCCTATAAAAACCATTTAGCGTCAAAAGCAGAAGCGATGCGATGCTGCAGTTGTAGACCTAAATCGACGTGTACTCAATTTTTCTCACACAATCTCTTACAAACTAAGATCGTACCATTTATAGAACACTGTAATATTCAATATAAACTTATTCTATATGTTAAACCTAAGTTATTTTCGTCTCGTCAATTCAGAATTGTAAGGAGTAATAATTATCTACTGCATGCTTAAAATGTAATAAAAGAACCCATGCTATTAGCTATATTGTTCGTTAACTATATTGTTATTCCTAGCTACAGTGTTGAAGTTGTTTTTTTAGATTATATACTGGCAAAGTACAAAATTATTCAGTGCAATTATTAGTTCCGTTTAAGTTTCTCATTCTGTTCAAATTGAATGAGTGAGAGAAGTGAGAGAGTATAAACTAGTTTTATTGTAAAATTGAAAAAATTGGTAGAGTGTATCAAAGATGACATTGTCAGTTGACTACTACTGCGCAATATTCTTAACACCCGAAGCATGCCGCCATTGCCAAAGCTTGAATGATTAGTAGACTGCAGATTTTATGCATTTATAGCAAGATTGTTCAAATCGTTAAAGAAGAAAAGAAGTTCTTATTTGGATTCTATTTCTAATAACTAATGCAAAATATTGATTTTGCGTAAAAAAATCCACAGTCTAGTAATTAACTTACTCTACTAATACCAGGAAGACTGCATTTAAAAATTGCATTGATTAAAAAACTAATAAAATAATTTTTACGCTGTAAAATCAATTTATTTATGTCACTCCTAGTATCAGAAGAGGGTATTTTAATAATCAAATGTTTTATTTAATTGAGCATTGATCAATGAGAAATTTTTAAATATTAAACGTTATGAGAAACGATAATATATTATGTATGTAATCAAATGAAAATATAAGTTTTTTTTTAATGAAATGAGAGTGCGATCTCTTATGAGTAGATAGGCATGGTCAAATCAGAGAAGAACAGATGTAACACTTTCTCGTAGCCTGTTTTTCAAAAAGAGAAACTTGACCTATACTCTCGGTAATAATAACTGTCCATCATAGTTAATTGCAAGATATAATAGCCACTTCTTAACCATTTTAATTGGTTGAAAATAATACGACGGTATTTCCAAATTTTTCTCTAATGTTTTTACTGTTTGGCAATTGATCTACTTATTTTTATCATACACGATACAGTTTACAATCTACAGTTCATCAAAATGTCACTTGAGTGTCTTAAACAAAGTCTCTCGTTTCGAAAAACCGCAACGTGTCGATGACTTACATAATTTCAAAAATAATCGAATATTAATAGAATTGCATTAAAGAGTTATAAATCGGGGAAAGATGTTGAGAACAACATGCAGAAAGTCGTTCCTTTGTTCTTCGTTTCAGAGCACATGCAAATTGGTTTGAAGACAATGATGTGCACAATGTTTCAATGATAATGAAGACCACATTGTCTCCTACGTGGGCCACAGCGATTTCATTTACCACCACCAGTAGGTTAAAATGAGTCTCCTAGCTGGACCAAATCTAAGACCATTAGGTTAGACCTAGTTCCTGAGGTCATTACCATCGACTCTTACAAGGGAAGGACCCCAAGTGTCCGACTTCGGTTTTGATAATTTTTCGTGAGATTATGGTATATGGATCTCTAATTATGTACGCAAAATATTAGGCGTAGTTACACAATAGTTTCAAAGATACGGCTAATGGAAAGGTACGAAACTTTAATTGTTTATATCTTTAAAACTATTGAGTTACTACACCTAATATTTAGCATACATAATTAGGGATGTATGCTAAATCAAGTCGAACACTTGGGGTCCTTTCCTTGTTAGTGTGAACGAATATTATAAATATATTCTATAATATTAACAGGATGTCTACCGAACCACGATCTTGAGGAATCATGCAAAGACAAAGTAACTTAGGAAATAATGTTATATTATTTCTAGCAAACATATTAATTAACACATTACCGACCGGTGATTATTGCATAATTTTGAAAAATCTATGAATAAACACTTTTTAATGGAACCTTCAATAGCTATTTCAACAGGAATTTTCATTGTGAACTAACAAGTCACCCACAATAACGTTTCATTTGAGATCGCAATGTAAAAGAAAATTTCTATGTTTTTTCTTTGTTACAGCACAATTATTGAAAATACTATTAATAGGCTTCCGGAAGGTAAAGTGTTAAGAAAGAAAATAAATTTCTATTTCACTCCAGTTCGTTGCAATTCAGGTAGACAATTTCTATTGTACTGGATAGCTGAAGATAGTTTTGTCCAACTAGAAGCTCATTTTGACCAGGGAGCACCATGCTAATCACCTTCACCTTTGGGATACCCACCTCCGCCGCCGCATCCTCCTCCTCCACATCCGCCTCCACTGGGGTAGCCACCACCACCGGAGGGATAGCCTCCACCAGGGTAGCCACCACCAGAGTAGCCACCACCAGGGTAGCCTCCTCCACCACAACCTCCACCACCGCATCCTCCAGGTCCACCTCCAAGGCCTCCTCCATATCCGCCGCCAAATCCGCCTCCGAATCCACCTCCAAACCCACCTCCTCCGCCTCCTCCGCCGCTTTTGCCACCTCCCAAGTAGCCCTTCAGCTTGCACTTCAGACAAGGCGACCTCCTGTTACGGACTTTCGTCATCTTGTCCATTTTCGGTTGGTGTAACAAAATGCCCTCAGCGTCACTCTTGTCCAGCTTCACCCGGAGTACCTTCGTCTCACCGGATTGGTTGATCCTCTCCACGTTGAAACCCTCTCCGTATTCAAAGTCGTCGGCTAGCTCGTCAAGGTTCACTGGCACATCGGTATCTTCCTCATCTTCGTCGACCTCGATCACCAGGAGGACGGTGGCCAGCGGCCCTAATGAAATTCGAGATTTAGTTAACACATTACCGACCGGTGATTATTGTGTAATTTTGAAAAATCTGTGGTACATGCAGGGCCCGCTCTAGCGGTTACGATGCACTATGGGCCAAACCGACGAAATCTGTGTCAAAATCAAAGAACTTTCGATAGAAATGAGATAGAGCGATGATATTTTTTTTTAATGAAAGCTGAAACTTTGCAAAATATGGGATAACTATGGAGATTGTGGTACGAACGTTTTTTAACTTTGAAAGAATTCGTTAAACTTGCACAATCTCAAGAAAATTGTGGTTTTTCCAATACCACGCGAGGAAAATTTTTTTTTTCTGATATCTGTCAACCTTGATCTACCAGTCAGTGGAGCACCAGATGGGGTACTTGTTGTTAATAACTTCCACAATTGATAGCGAAATGAATTTGTAAGAAACAATGGTTTGTTTAATCCGTGTTTGTGACCTCACCTGTCAGTTCTGGCACCCTTTCGAGAATCTCATTTTCGAACATTTCGTCCGATTTCTCGGCACTGCTGTTTTTCACACCGTAAAGATTTATAACAAAAAGCACATATTGATGTTTATCCTCTTCCTTCGGTGGTGGTGGAGGCTTCAGTTCGGTCGACAATGTCGTGTCCTCTGCATCGCTTATCACCTCTGCATCGCTTATCACCTCTGCTTCACGTTCTGAAAATTATGAATTATGAATTTGATGATGAATATATTTATGATTTATGACAAGAATGCAATTTAATGATTAATGAATGCAATTAATGAATGTAATCTAATAATTTAAAGTAGTAAGACGATTAAAAGAATTTAGAAGCATCAATATTTGATTAAAACTTGCTAAGATTATGTCAAAATTGGAGAATTCTAGTCAGTTCTAAAGTATTACTAAAAATATTTTCTATTTGAAATACACATTTTACACTATTTCAAAATAATGACTGCAACCCTGAATGCCTAGAACAGGATGAGTACCCACGTCTAATTTGTTTTTAAATTTTGTCGAATATTTTTGTTGACAAACAGCAATCGTTAGAGATTTCTGCTGTATTAGATAATTATAAATTCAAACTTGAGGCATAACAATACATATTAAAATTACGAAATCGAACTACAGAAGAAAATTTCGAGTATTGGCATGAGGGTCAATCCGAAATCAGAATGAATTTTAACAAACAGTTTCACACGAACAGGTTGAAAAATTTCGAGCTTCATTCGGAAACCTTTTCTGATTTTTGACAAAACAAACAATTCGATCAGCAGTTCGGGGTGAATAGAATAATACAATAAAAAAAAGAGAAAGGGGTTGGTTTAGATGACTACCCCTGGAATTGACTCACTTGGTGTCGGTACGGCCGAAAGGATCGTGACAAATAAAAATATAGCTAGAGCACTGATACGCCAGGATGTTCCACCGGCCATTGTGAAGAGCTCAGGTCTCTCCGGATGCACTGTGCTCCAATCCTTTCATGTTACCGCTTTTATAGCAATCGATCTTTACACGTGCACCGTTCTAAGATAATTACGTAACATCGCGGGGAACGCGAGACCATTACTCTGCTATTTTCCTCCACAACATCTGTTTATGTACCACTATAGTATAGTAAGCGCATCTCTGCGCTTTTGGTTTTTCCAGGCATGTCCGGACACACGCGTTCTGATGTTATTGTTTTCGAGCCGGTCCGGTTCTGTGGAGACGATCCACGTTTCTCGTCAATTCTACTGGACCAAAGTTGGGCAAAAATTTTTGCCCCACTCTGTACTGGACAAACCACATTTTTCAACATTTTTTCCAAAATTTTCGGAAACAGCGATCTTCAATCATCGGGATTGCCAAAACATTTCGACAGCCGTTTCTTCAAGATTAAATATAGGAGCATAGAAGAAAGAAATCTAATTCTATAGGTAAATATATATAAGAATACACTAAATTATAATGAAATATAATTTAAAATACTAGAATATATAACTCCAGCATTAATGTTATGTATAAATTTAATTATATACTTATGTATAATACTAGACCAAATTGTTTGACGTAAGCTTATTAAACTAAACCAAACACATTTTTCAAAATTTTACTTATCGATTTTTAATCATTGGAATTGCTAAAACATTTAACTACCAGAGGCTGCAGATTTTCATGGAAAATAAAAATTTCCTGCCTGAATTGGAAAAACAGGAACCGAGGAAGAATATCTTTTTTTTCAATAAATCAGCACTTTTAAATCTATTCATCCGTTTTTGCTCATAAAATCCACGGTCTATTAATTACCCATAGATGCGACTGTGTGAACAAGGTATTATTTATCAGGATACGAGCATTTTTCATCGATCAGGCAATACATTAATCGCTTGATAGTCTGGGTGGTACGTGCACACCTCCTGCACCAACATGAAATGAGAAAGACAAAATTATTGTTATATAAAGTCTCGAGGTAGGCAATGGCGTTGGACGTGTTTAGTGGAAAAGAGGAAAATCAGAGAGGCTCGTAGATTTTCTATTAACTTTGTTTCAAGAATTACGATACTTTATTTGTATGTGATTCATTCGTACATGGATAGGTACATGGACACTACAATTTCGCACATAACAGATAATTAGACTTTTTCTTCCGAGCTTCGTAATAATAGTAATTTTCTTTTTATTGCGAGAACATCTATCGGGTGTAAATTAATCAAATCAGAGTAGGAATGCAAAATTGATGATTATTAAACTGCGGATTTGATGCATTTGTGACGAAATGAGTAAGTGCAATTTGAAACAGTGAAAAAACTAGAAGACTGTGTAGTATTTTTGCATTACTTTGACTACATTAGAATTATTAGTGAAAATATAAATTTATGCAATCGATGCACGAACTTTTTATTTTGCATAAAGATCCGGAGTCTTTATTTTGCATAAAGACAGGAGTTATGGTCATCGCATGGTATTTTATCTCGAAAATGCGTCATCAGTTCTACGAACACGTGAAAATAATTTTATCAATTAATACACAGATTTGAACTTGACCTTGAACTTGTTCTCGTGACGTAATTCTGCGCTACACAACACTACATAAACATTGCAATATAACATATTAATATGCCATATTGTAAGAGCAATAACTAAAAAAATGTAGTTGTAAGTTTAAAGTGTTCACAGTCACCGTGCTCGCAGTTTGAAAAAGTTAAAAGAACAAAAGACCCCGCGGTATTGTGTTTTTGGGGTTTTCCACTTCCCGTCGGTTATATTTAGCCGTTTTAATTTGTATGAAATCTGAATCACTCATTCGCATTTCAAATTTGAAACCGCATGAAATAGTTCGCCATTAGTGTTCGTTATCATGCTTGATCTTGACATCTCGCATTTACTGTCTTCATCAACCGGTTAACGTAACACGAAACTGGATGTTGCAACAAAAGCTGCCACCAGATTGAACAAACGATCTCGAAAATCACCAAATGTGTCACATGGACATGTTGGAAGCAGTATGGCATTTTTAATATAAAATTTTAGATATGAATTCATTCTAGAACAATTCTCAGTGGACAGCGGATTTGATGCATTTATGACAAAAATGAGTACGTGTAATTTAAAACAGTCAAAACATTAAGAGAATTTATGAATACTATTATATTATTTTCAACCCATTACACATATTAACAAAGAAAATACATCTCTATGTCACTTCAGTTTCTTGTAATTCATAGATAATTTTTATTTTCCACAAAGATCTAATTATTAGTATTAATTTTATTTTTCATAAAGGTCTAATTATTGGACTGCGAATTTTCACACAAACAGATAAGTTTCTCGATGAATTTAACAATATTCTTATTTTCAGTTTACCGAACCTCCTAAAAAACAAATTTGTATTTAACTTCCGTTTTCTGCAACTGAAGATTTTTATTATACGTAGAGTCACCAGATGAGGGGAGTGAGACGAAATGCGTCACGTGACCGAGCCGCGGCGTTGGGGAATAGCTAGAACGGGGACACGAATCTTAACCCTTCGCACTTCGAATTATTTTTCAAATTTGTTGCCAACAAAGGACAGTTCCTTGACTGTTACTTATTTTATACAATTTTGTTTATTAATTATATTCGATGTAGCTCTCAAACTTAGTTGTAATTTATGTTTGGGGGACTTATATTTGTTTTTAACTGAAAAATATAGATAAAGGAAGAACCAAATACATGTGAGAACCCGTTTTATTTACATTTTTCTTTCTCTGATGTCGAGTGTGACTCCGCTACAATATAGTAATTGCGAAGATGTTACGACGGATACAATTTAACAGTTAGCAGCTTTCCAAACAATTAAAATTATACTAAGAACGTTTTTTTTTATGATTTCAGCGCACTGGTTCGATCAATTGTTATACATAACACTATTTGCAAATTTTCACATTATCTTTATCTCAACGTTTCGATCTTCGTTGCTCTTGTTTTAAATTCACACAATTTGAAATATAGCATTTATTACTAATTTACAGGGTGGTTCGGAACCCACCATAAACAGTAGGTCCCGCTGAAAAGGCGATGGTGAGAGTGGAAAGAGGAAGAGGATTGGTAAATGAATTTGAAACCCTGAGGGGACCAAATATCATGTCCATACTAATTTACAGATGCAATTCTTAAAAATTTTTTTGAGTTTTATCTAAAAGAAGATCGAAACGTTGAAATAAAGATATTGTGAAAATTTGCAAATAGTGTTATGTATAACAATATTAACAATTGATCGAACCAGTGCGCTGAAATCATCAAAAAAACGTTCTTAGCAACAATCTACGATCGACATAAGGAAACATTCATTACAATAATAAATAATAAATAATAGAATATTTACATCTTTGTATACACATGTTTCATATTTTTCCTCCACGTGATAGGAGCATATCAGAAATGTCGAGCAAAGTGTCATTCATTAAAAAACACTGTTATCAACTATTCGCACTATAGCCAACACGATCTTCGAGCCTCGCAATCGTGTACAAATCAAAATGCGGTAATCAAAATTGTTTGCCGTCTATGATGAGCCTCAGCATATTTTTCTTTCGTCACAAACGATCAAAACATTTTTTTCCCGAATGATGAATTACAAGGCGATAGGTATACCATGGTCGACGCGATTTGCGCCGATGCGGTGATGAAGAGGTAAACGTGATTATGCGCACCTAGAACACTGTTCTGCGTAGCTGTTCTTATGACTCAATTCGATCAAGACTGATAATTCGTGGGCAGGCTTAAGCAAAACGCGATATCATTGTGTGATTCGGCGCACAAATCCCGAATCCGTCTGAAAAAATCTCCTCGTAGTTTTCTTTTCCCGCAGCTGTTGCAGAATCTTGACCTCCGTGCGACCTTGGCCTATCGATTTGAAGTCAATTTGCGAATAATAACGCAATCAACCATCGCAATTTTCAATGTCGAAGAGACGGCTTTGAAATCAATTATTGAAATTTATTTACGAATAAAATCTATTATTGCGTTATAAATTGAAAAAACGTAATTTGGAAAATGAAGAAAAAATTATTCCGATGATTTTTAGTTAGATTTTTAGTTAGCTCGAATGTTACATTTCAAATTCGAATTTGTTTAGAAAAAGATTAGTGCGTGACTTTTTAAGAAATTAAATGATTTTTGGGCCACAACAATTGCAACAAACAGGTTTGAAATTAATTACTACTTACTAATATA
This sequence comes from Lasioglossum baleicum, assembly GCF_051020765.1. Classification (NCBI taxonomy): domain Eukaryota; kingdom Metazoa; phylum Arthropoda; class Insecta; order Hymenoptera; family Halictidae; genus Lasioglossum; species Lasioglossum baleicum. The sequence continues at coordinate 18,936,432 of NC_134931.1, forward strand.
TTACAACATTTTAATGTTCTTCTAATGGTTTCACTGTTTTGTGGTTCTCTAAATACTCATTTTTAAAAGGGGACAATTTTATTATGAATTATTAATTCTAAAAATTATAGATTAAAATGATAATAGCATAATATGAATATTTTCTTTACTATAATTTTTTAAATATACTGTAAAAGAGTTTCGGTCAACAGGTCTGCCGGGTTTATTTGAATCAGCGGATGATCGCAGTTCATTATTCGCGAATGATTGAAAAACTCGGGTATTCCTTGAACTTGTATAATCACACGTCCAATTTGTTTATTTCCGGCGCTGTTCCGCGTACGTGGTTTCCCACAAATTGAAGACATTAGTTAATAATGAAGCGGCATTAGGAAGAATTCATCGATTCTAGGTTTCCCCGAATTAAAACACAATTGACTGTTATTCGAAATATAAGTAAGTAATTGGGGAGATTAAAAACCAATTGGTACATTCATAAACCTTCATGTTGTGGATGTATTATATGTACAGTATTATAATTGTTGCTACTCTAAAACTATAGTTTATAGAGTAAATAAATTTTAACGAATTATTTACGTTATATTATGTTATTTGAAAAATCCTCAGATCAACTTTTGTAATATAAATTATTATACGTATAAAAATATGATTACAATTTTATATAAAACTGCAATCAGTGCATGATTAATTTTCCCAAACATTTAAGTGGAAAAACTACAGGAAGGTGGCGTGAGTGTTTCATAAAAAGTTTTTCGATTAGAAAGTTTATCATTAATAATGTACGAATAAAATATAGAAATTTTCTTGACATTTTGATTAAAAGCGTTATTCGTACACCGTGCAGATTTCTATTACTGATTAAAATTATCACAGTTGGGTCGCGTGTAATGTGCTTCCTAACAAGTAATTAAAGATGAAGATTGAAAATCAGATCTCGTGTCTCTGCGTGTGTTCTTGTTTGAAGATAATATCAACAAAGAAATGATCTCTTCTTTAAATCTCGGCTCGAAATAGGACAATCGAATTTTGTAATATCGATGTTATTTCGCGATCATATCCGGAAACTCGTCTTTCGACGTCATTATCGTGAATTTTCCCTGAATGAAGCGTAAAAAAACATAAAACGCGCGTTCATTTCCATAAGCGGCGTTCCTAGAACAACCAGAAGAAGAGTTTACTGGTTTAATTGACCACGAGTAGTGATAATACTAGGATATAAAATTACAGTACCGCCAGCTGAATTGGACGTCTTCTGCGTTCACGTACATACGGGGATTTTTAAATTACTGCCGGCTTAGTCACCACGAGATACGTTCGTTCCGCAAAACGGTACGATGCATCTGTAAAGTATACGTCATGATACTTCTTTTCTACGAGTGTATGCCACCGAATACATTTGAAATTTGTTTTTCTGGCAGAAAGTGCGAATAAAGCATGGCACAATAGTTCGAATAATTATGAAACAATTATTGTCAACTACAGCAGGACCTCGATTAGCTCGATTAACTCGATTATCCCGATTATAAACAAATATGCATTTAAATATAGACAGACATGTACGTATGCTTCCTGTCGAAGTATGAATTTCGAGGGAAATTGAATTTGATCTGAATAGCTGTGTCACGTTCATTATTAGATGACTCGAGACAACGAATCCAAGTTGGGAATCCTTGGACGTACATGTAGTTGTTTGTGATATGTGAACAGAAACAAACAGTTTTTAACGGTTATCAATCACTTTTTATAGCGAATCGCTGCTTATTAAAATATGATTTTTGAATTCCTGACTTAATACTATGAATAGACAGCGGATCTTTATGCGAAATAAAAATTTTCCACCTGAATTGCAACAAACTGGAGTGAAACAGAAATTTATTTTCTTTCTTTTGTTAGTATGTTGAATAGGTTGAAAATAATATGACACCATCTCTAAATTTATCTAATATTTTTACTGCTTTCAATCACACCTACTAATTTCTGCGATACATGCATAAAATTCGCTGTCTAACTATGAAATAAGGTTTTCTAAACACGTTGACCATAAATATTATTACCGATATCAATAATGCAAATTTTTTGCATTTTTACAGACATAATTAGATGAAATACACGATTGTGTGAAACATGAGAAATCGAGATGCGTTCTCATTTAATTTTTGTTCCTTGCAATTCACATACAATTAGAAATATCTTAACATTCAAAAATTCGAATGTGTCGAATTAATATACATATAATTTGAGTACAGTTCTTACAACAAACTTACAAAATACAGAAATGTTATCTCGTAATGTCTCTTACAGCAATTTACTGTTAGCAATAAGACAAACACGTAGAAAAATTGTTAAAAGTGGGATAATAGCTATTGTTTGCCTTCCTTGTTTACCTCTAGAAGAAATTATCCTGAAAGAAGATGTCAATTTCCGTTTGTTGAAATAAATCATCGCATTATTATTGTTTTTCTCATGACTGAAGGCTTTATAAGCATTGATAATTATTGTTTTCTTCTCCTTTCTATGCAATTTATTCATCATTCGAGTGTTCTTAGCAACCAGGAAATACCTTAAGATGACGACCAGTAAAATGATCTTAGACATTAGAAATGGATGCATAGAATTTAAAAAGAAAGTGATCGCGGATCTTTTTAAAGTATGAATTCAATGTGAATCATCAATGAATTCTCAAGGGCATAATTACATAATTAGATATGAAGAAACGAAATACTAATAATTTCTAGACTGCGAATCTTTATCCATTTATGGCTCCTTAAAGTTTTCGAAAAATGGTATAATATAAAATACGACAGGGTTTAGTACCATTTTCATTTATTTCAGATCTACAAAGACTCCCGCCACTGAAAATAAGATTTTATTTCATTCTACTTTCTCTTAAAATTCGCCTACAAAAATTGAAAATTCCATAAACATCCGCAGGCTAGTCATTTCAGATCTGCCATGACAATGCCAGAAGTGAACCAAGGACACATCAACGGGTCAACTTTCAAATCAACAATTGCCTGTTACTCCAATATCCTATTCTTTCTCTTCATGACTCAATCCATTACATAAACTTCTATTATCAATTGATTTGCGGAAGCATTTGCAAGAAAATGACCAGGAGTATTGCGTTCTTCGAAGTTCTACCTCAAAAGGCTTCCCCTACTCAAAAGTCTTAATTGCCCGATGTATGTATAGTTTTCATAAGACTCGTCGACAATGAGTGATCGCAACGATACTCGAGAAGGTCACTACCGTGACCTTGAACTCGACTCGACAAGGTACATCTCAGTGTCGGATTTGTGTTGCATCGCGTGACTCACCGGTGACTTGGTAGAAAGTCTTTTCTTGAAAAACTTCAGTCCCGTACGTTCACCAATTATTTTCACGCTTTATTTCGCAACTGTGTATTAAGTATTAGTCTTGTTAAAGTCTGCTCTACCATACTTATTGGCCTCTTTTCTTAAATCAATTGAACAAATCAATATTTAATGTTTACTGGAAAGCATTACAGCATTGCAATTTCCAGCCTATCATTTACTTGATTTCTTTTATACATTGTCATTGACATTGTAATTGTACAATATTTCATGTAGACACGGTGTATAGCCGACAGTCGACGATTTTGTCAGATACATACTCTTCATGCTTTTTTAAGATACTAGCATTTCAATATAAACTATGAGTGTATTCTCGACGTATTACAAATTATTAGCTCTATCGCAAAATTGATAAATGAAAATATTGATGAGAGATAAAGACCATCCCTTAATTACCAATTGCACGTAATGCATTTTTCGGGTGAACTTCCGAAAGTCTGTCAAATCGGATTGAGCTAAAATTTTGCACATAGGTTTATTTTGTATCAAAAACATGTCTCCCTAAGTGATTTTTGGCGACTCGAAAAAAAATTTCTTATCATTTTAAGGCTCTTAGAGCCCCGTGGCACCGACGAGATACTGTTAAAGACTGCCAGCCTTACGGGAGTTGGCGGGACTCGAATTTTTCGGTATTTCTTACGCCCTCTAGGATATATTCTGGCTCCATCCAGAGAAACAGAAGGCCAACGACAGCATTTTGTCGGTAAAGAAGACCACTGAGGAGATTCTCGTCGCGATGTATCGGTGAGAATGCGAATTATCACGAAACCATATCGATTATTATTAAATGTTACATTCTCCGCCATATTTCAGACGATGTTTTGGCACTATTTTGGCACTATTTAGAACTTTTAGCGATGTGATATATCAGATCACTGTAACTTTCACGTTATCCCCGCGCCACCGACGAGATACTGTTAAAGACTGCCAGCCTTATGGGAGTTGGCGGGACTCGAATTTTTCGGTATGTCTTACGCCCTCTAGGATATATTTTAGCTCCATCCAGAGAAACAGAAGGCCAACGACGGCATTTTGTCGGTAAAGAAGACCACTGAGGAGATTCTCGTCGCGATGCATCGGTGTGAATGCGAATTATTACGAAACCATATCGATTATTATTAAATGTTACATTCTCCGCCATATTTCAGACGATGTTTTGGCACTATTTTAGCACTATTTAGAATTTTTAGCGATGTGGTATATCAGATCACTGTAACTTTCACGTTATCCCCGCGCCCACTCGCGCCCACTTACTGGTCCCGCGGAATAACACAGGGGCTGGCAGTCTTTAATAGTATCTCGTCGGTGCCCGCGCCCACTCGCGCCCACTTACTGGTTCCGCGGAATAACACAGGGGCTGGCGGCTGGCAGTCTTTAATAGTATCTCGTCGGTGGCTCTTGTCGGTGCTCTCGTCGTATAAAAGCTGGAGTACACTGCCTTATCGACCTAGAAGTTTTAAATGACTGATAAGAGCGTCCTCTTCTCGTCAGTGACTATAACCTGAAGAACTGTTCATTCCAATGCTGTAATTTCAAGTTTGAAAGCTGGGTCGTATAAGTTATGTTATATTATTGTGCGAGACCACCGACGAGATATAAGGATAGACCTATCACCCAATGTATTTTGGTGGCCATCTTTGCTGAGGCCACATGGCCTCTTTTTCTTGTCATTTCCTGTATTACCAACTCGGTTTTGGAGCCCCAGGCAGGATCTCGACGGGGCTGCTGACAGCTAAAATAGGCTGACAGCACGAATGGGATATAGGAATCATATTCCTATATCCCATTTGTGCTGACAGCTTTCTTACAATTAGTGGTAGCACAGACGAATTGTATTGACTGACTCGACTCGTTTCGTTTACTTTTTCAGAATTGGACTGTATTTATATATATATATATTCGTCGATGCTGTAACGTGGAAAATAGCAAAAATACGCGCTGTGCATTACACGGCAGTAACAGTAAATTGGCAACTATGCGACGAATATTTTCAAATGTGTTTTGGCAACTACGCAATCGATATATGAAATTCTACGTAATTTCTAAACTCACCACTCTAAATTGTAGAGGGCATACGAAAACCTCTGGTTTTTTTGCACAGTCGGTAATTCATAGCGTGGACACGAAGTCCCATAAGATGATAGGTCTATCCTTATATCTCGTCGGTGGCGAGACGTTCAATGCTCCAATACTTAGGTTTTCCTAAAATCTCTCATGTATCTCTCCCACTTCTAAATTGCAGATTTTCACTATTTTCGGCAATAAATCTTGAAACTCTACAATTTTTACCCTCTTTAAACGTTCGTAGCTCATTGCAACGTCGACCGATTTTGACGAAATTTTCAGGATATGTTTAATTGACACAGATCTACAAAACGTATGTATTTTTTCAATGTAGATCCACATAAAAAAGTTAAAAATTCAACTTTTAGTATTTTTTTCAACAATTCCGATCAATTGCAATTTTTGAAAAAATTTCTTTTCACATCGTTTGGTAAACTAATTGCTCTAGCTTCCCAAAAAAAATTCAAATCGTATAGTACAATATTAAAAAAGGTATCGTCTTCTTTATAGAGCGGTCTTAAACTTTTGTCCGCTACTGTGCATACACACACAAGCGTGGTAAAATAGAAAAGTATGTGTATGTTTGTATGTTTCCATCGATCTGATTCGGTGGGTCTGTCTGAAATTGACGGAGCGCGGTGTTTGTAAATATAATTGGTCGGTTCGGAGCTGATTCGTGCGCGTTTTTTGTCTGCTATAACAACCTTTTCAGGTATACCGCCAGTGGTCGGGCGCAACCCGCCCGGTGGGTGGTTATACTTTTGTATAAAACTAATCCCGATGAAAAACTATAAAATGCTGCCATACACAAACACGTTCTCCTATCTTTAGGAGTCATGTTACATGTCTTTAGATTTCAAAAAGGCACATACAGATCGAATTGAGTAACCTTTTTCGAAGTCGGTTAAAAATATATTTCTCACGCCTAAATTTTGAGCGATCTCTCCACCATGAAAATTAGAACCCTCCACCCTTCCAGCTCTATAAAGCTGTACATAACAATCGAGCATCGATTGCCACTGCGCTGCGACACGTTCAATTTCAAGTCCATTTCCGATTTTTACAACCCACGGTTAAACCAATTCGTTGACCATGACAGACTATCCATCGATCGCCGACGATCTGTTATTTTTTCTGGCCTCTTACCTCTGTATCATTTGCCTGAGTGGTTATGGATTAGCCTAATAACGCCAGTTCGTAGAATTTGCCGCACGAAATTGGTAGAAAATGGTATTACTTGGAGGCGTACGATGTTCCTCGGTATCATCCACACGACACTAATTTGTTCATTCGTTTGATGGGTCTCGTGACAGCCAGTTTGGCTGACGTTCGTATTTGGTGTCTGGCACAGTCGATCCTGAAAATGTCAGAATGCAAACGTTACCGCGGTATGGTTATCATTCAGCTAAGAAAGTGAGCAGGCTTGGTGAGTGACTGGCTATAGTAATCTAAGAGGATTCGCTGTTCATCCATTTCGTTGATTAATAAGCGCTGTACTTATCGCGAAATAACGGAAAGCTACGTAGTACGTCCACGAAGTAATTTATTACGCTTGGTGGTGGCGTTTCAGGCAATTTTCCTCCGTTACAAAAACAGTGAAGAAGTCTCACTCATCCTCCCATAAGGTCACCATTGTTTTCCTTGCGGTGTCTGCAATATCATTGTACAGAGCAACCTTTTAGTGTCCACGACAAAGGGCCGGTACGACATCGACTTGAGCTGCTTAGTTGAGTGTTCTGCCCGTCCTTCGTTGTTTATAATGCGCTGTAATGGAATTCGCTTCTGCGAGCGAGGAAGAGGGAACGAATGCCGTGTCTAGGGCTGTGCTTTTGCACGGTAACGATCTGCACGTAGCAACTCGAAACGTCTAACTGATCAGACAACTTCACCGAGATATTTCCGATCACCCGGGCTATAGTTTCTTAGTGTGGGTGTGGACAAAATCTTGTGTTCTCTACTTTCATTGTGTAGTCTTCACTTCCGTCGAGTTTGCTCGAACTTAAACGTTATTGCATGCTTGGAAATTTTCGTAATAAGGGTAGTTTGTAATACAATGGAAACTTTGGAAATGTGGGTTTGTTGCTAAAAGGGATGGAAAATCAAGAGGTGGTAGTACACGTTATTAAAATTTTTAATTAAGTAGTCAGTGTCACACACACACATACACAAAGGAGGCATAAATCCGGCATGTCTTGGGGAATGCTAACGCCGGTGGTAGTGTATTCAGAGATGTCAGGCAGTCGCTGTACGTGGGGCGATAATTTCTGCGAATCACTAACTTCAAACACAGCTGCCATAGGTAAAAAATTGTCGCAGCGAGTTCACAGGGAGCTCAATCGAATCGGCAGAATCTCTGCTTCAATCTGACTTTCGGATCGTGGTATTGCGATCATTTCTTAGTTTCTGAGTTAAAGGAAAAATGGAAATTGTGCATATTTTAAGCATACTTTCAGAAACACCTGGTATATCGAAATGTTAATGAAATTGAAAAAACAAAAGAAGTGCCTTGAAGAGAAAAAAACGCTCTTTCTATTGCTTTTTTACACAAGATTCCACGATAATTTTTTCGCTTCCTGGAGCCAGTTAAAATTAAAAAGTCAATATTTACTTCAATGTTGAATATCTCGAATAAAAAATATCGCGCAATAATCAACAACCACACATTTTACACAGGAAAGATAGCCCTTCCAAATGATGTTAACGCGATTTATCAAAAAAATTTGTTCCTCCCCGCGTGATGTTACAAAGTCGCACAAAGTTTTTGTTAACCGTCAATGTTGTCTTTATCCCGCTATAACTTCGTAAAAAGCCAACATAGAAAGAATTTGAAACGGAGCATCCGAAACTAGAGGTTTCACGCTTTCAAACCATTGTTTAATGATATCGATACAGCAATTTTCGCCGGAGTTATGATCGTGTAAACTGGTAGCAATTAAAGGTGATCCCTTAATTATTTTGAGGAGTGTAGTTTTAATATTAGCTGTCGAATACACTCCGTCATTTTATCTGCATAATATAGAAGCGGAAATTGTAGTAACGGAGATAGTTTACACAATAAAAAAGGCTTTGAAAAGTGGTGCGTGCGTCAAAAGAGTTAACCAAAGCAAGAGGACCGATAGAATTTCGTTTTGTTTGTAGGACGGTTAATGGGTCGGTCAAGCATCGCTCGATTTTTGAAAAAGTTCTTCCATGTTTATTGCGAAAACAGCGGTCTGCACGGATTTCGTTACATCGTCACAGCCGAAACCAGATTCGAACGAGCAATTTGGTTTGCGGTGGGTAAAACGTTCTTTACAAGTTCTCTGGAAAAATTAATTTAATCTCATAAAGAATTCTGCGCAGATTTGTGTAGCAGCGATTTTCTTCTGTTTGTTACTGATGCTACGATTGTGGGACCATTTCTCGAACAATCCCACAGTGACGATCATCGATACCTCGAACCCAATTAAGGATTTACAATTCCCGGGGATTACGATATGTAACAATAATAAAGTTTACGGACTACACGCCAACGTAATTGCGAGAAAATTGTAAGTCTCACTGAATCTATTGACAGTTCGAACATCTTTGAATTGTTTAGATCAGAGTTCTCGTTTTTTGTCAATCCTCCTGTAAAATGATAATTCTGAAATTAACTCTGCGGTCAAACGTTTAGTTTTTCGATTGAAATTTTACATTTCCTGTGTAAGTAACCGTAAATTGCAACCCTTCGACGTTCGACCGACTTCCATTAATTAAAGGAGTTTCGACTGTTAGTATGTCAGAAACAATTTACCTCGCTTCTTTATTGAGTAAAGTTTCCTTTACAACGCGCTCATTCCGCGGCTTTATAATTAAAACTTACATTATGAAATGAAGGAACAGAACAGAGGGAGTTTCGTGTGTGATGTTGTAGAAATTGGGATAAGCAATTTCCTTTGAGCTGTTTTCAAGCTGAAACAAAAGTTTTCTGTAACAAAACTCTTGTATAATTTACCATGTAAAATATTCTACAACTGTAAAAGTCGTCGGTAATGGAAAGCAAAGTTTTCAAATCTGTCTAAATGTATTCGTAGCCACCGCGAAATTCATTTGTTCTGTTGATATTTCGTTTTAACGAACAGAGAACAGTTTGTTTAATTAAGATTCTCATTTACTTCGTTCTTCTCAGTGTTTTCTAATTCCTTTCGTACACTGCATTCAATTTGTCCCAACAGACTGATGAATGGATTCGACATCAGCATGACCAATAGACTGTTTTCTTCGCTGATGAAACTGATACGACCTGATAAAATCGAGATCGATAACGCAACCGCGGCGTGGGCCCTCGACACGCTCGGTTACACCGTCGATAAACTAATGTTCGAGGTGAATAATACCCCTTGTTATCTCGGCAGATCTTTTGCGAATATTGTAGTACATGATATAGAAAATTGCTTTCGACAAGCTTTCTGTATTAATTCCTAAGGAAATCAAGTGTGCAAGAGTGTCGTGGCACACGCACACATCGCTAGACCCGCATATACGTATACGAAATTACAAGGTTTACAATTTACAAGAATACAAAATGACGCTTCAACATTGCAACGAGGAGTTCAGAAGCGGTCAATTGTAACTCCTAAAAGTCAAATCTATGTCTGTCCAGAGCCCAAAATGCATTTTTTTACGTTTTAACTAACTAATATTACGTATAGTAATATTATAGTAATAATACGACTAAATTAATTAAATAAATTAACTGCCACCACACTCTTGCACGGGCGCGTTGCACAAAATGACTTTTATCTTAGCTCGAACGTTTACTGTATTTTGATATTTGTGGTTCATGATCATACTGTCTTTTCGTTGCAGTTGATGCAACCTTGCAACGCGTTGTTGGTCAGATGCTCCTGGCTCGGGCAGATCTACAATTGCAACAAGATCTTCAAAACCGTGAAATCGAACGAGGGCTTCTGCTGTGGCTTCAACTATCACTATGATCTTTCGAAAATGTATATACATGTAATCAATGCGGCTTTTGTACACTTCTAATAAACATTAATAGATTATTATATTATCTTCGAGTTCCCAAAAAATTCTTAAAATTGCTATGGATGCAGAACATTCTTGCATAAAGATTCGCACTCTGGTATAATCAGTAACTTCTGAATTCTATAATAATTTTTTTTTTCATTTTTATTTCAAGTTGCAACGATATTGGAGCATCTTATCATGTTGTTGATGAAACAATTTTTGTTTTCAAGTTTCTTGATCGAAGATTTTTATCCTTTTTCAGAGGCAACGATTCGTGGCTAACGGATATCGCTATGGCCGAAGAACCGATGCAGTCTGACAATTCCTCAGAGGTTCTACCGGGCGTTAACAATATTCTGGTAACAGTATACTAAATTATCATTCTTAATAAACTGCGGATGTTCATGCAATTTATAATTTTTGTAGACATTTTTTAAGAAAGTGGCACTAAATAAAATTCTATTTTCATCGGTAATAGCATTTGTCGATCCAAAATAAATAGAAATCGTGCTAAATTCTGTTGAATTTAGTACTCCAGCATTTTTTATTTATGGTTTTTTAATGGTTTCCGCCATTACAATAAAATTTGCGCCAATTTTCACTATCATATTCGTGATCAGCACGTCGAAGTACGTCCAGAGTATAAAAAAAGTCGCAGGGTTGTTGCCCAATTCGGAAGTTTATCCATCTTTTCGAATTAAATTCTTCATTTTTGACATGATTGCATTAAATCCGCAGTCTGTCCATTGCAAATAAAGAGCATCCAGCTCGAACAATCGCTAAAATCAAATTCGTTTCCACGAGTTTGATTTGCTCGTATTTGGTGCGCAGAGACGTATCGACAGGAATCCATTGCCCGTATCAATTTCAAAATTCGTAACACACTATCGCCGACACCATCTTGGCAAATCCTGTATAGAAAGGTTGAACGGTGATGTTGCAGCGTGCACCGGGGTCGGGCCGCGATATTGGTTTATCGGTCGCCCTAAACATCGACGCTACGAACTATAAAAGCTCGATAAGACAGTTCGTTGGTGCCAACGTGTTTGTACACGATCCGATAGATTATCCGGACGTGGGGGCGCAAACCTCATCCCTGGTCCCCGGCCATGTAATGAGGTTGGTACTTTCCGGGACCAAAGTCAGCAGCTCGGAGAACATCCGCAATATACCCTTGAACAAGAGAATGTGTTTGTTCGATGGCGAGGTAAAATTTTCCTGTTAACTTGAACCATTCATCCACATTTTTCCATATCATTAGAACTAAGTTCCCAAAGTGACGACATTCGATTTACCCTCATTAGACTGCGGATCAGTATGCAAGATAAAAATTGTCTGCATCGATTGCTAGAAATAGAAACTAAATTGAATGTTATTTCTTTCCTTAATGATTTTAATAGAGGACATCATGAATTCTTTAAATTTTTCAACAATTTTGAATTTCATCTTCTCAATTTTGCTATAAACGCATAAAGACCCGCAGTCTGATCATCATGTTTAGTGTCATTTTAATAACAAAAATGCCATAAATAAGTTGACGTAAGTCCCATGAGCAGGATGTGCCCCGTAGTGGAGAGGACATCACTTTTTCTTAGATCGAATACTCATTGTCAGGTGCAGTGGGGTAAGTGCGCCCTAGTTTTTGCAAAGTTGGACTTTAAACTGATGTATTTTCAGTCGGGTATGTAAAAACATCAGCCACAGTTATTACTAGACTGCGGATTTTATGCATTTATGACAAAAATGGGTATGTACAATTTAAAGCAGTGCACATGTAGAAAATATTTAAGAACATTAATGTGTTAGTTTCAGCTTAATAGAATAATTAGAAGAAAAATACAATTTTTATTTGGTTCCTGGTGTCCTGCAATCAATGCAAACATTTTTTATTTTGCATAAAGATCCGCAGTCTAGTTATTACTGATGAATTAGTATTATGTGGGATTCCAATTTTGCTTGAAAATTATCATTTTGATAGGATATTGTACAAAGTGTCAACTACATCGCACTTGCCCCGAAAATGGGGCAAGAACGTCTCTGAGAGTTAAAAATGCTTTCAAACCTTGTTTCGAGAGTGCTACGGGACAAGAAAAGGATGATTATCAAGCCAGCTACAAAATGCTTTTCAAATTGTTTAGTTTTATAGTTGCCCGTACAGTACGCACTTACCCCACCGTGATAGTACGCAGTACGCACTTGCCCCGTGTAGTAATATTTACGGGGCAAGAGCATCTTAGTGTTTTTCTCAATGAAGTTTAACAAATACAATAAAAACGGTTTATTTAATGTAAACCTACATCAATATTTGTTATATTTACCTGAAATAACAACACAGAATATATGAATAACTTGTAAACTATTGCACGTTCAGGGTAACCTGAAAGCTGTACGTGTACCTCGCACGTGACTGTTTTGCATTGGTTGATTTAAGCGAGGAAAAAATCTTTATTCTTGGGCGACATCTATGTAGAATAGTTCATACTAACTTATACTACATTAATAAATACAAGCTAGAGAAATTTCGTTCATATTATAATAAAAATAACTAATTAACGCACTTGCCCCGTTGACGCACTTACCCCATTCCACCTTGTTTGAAATTATGTTTTGGCTATCGGCGATGTCCAGAGCACCGGTGAAAAGAAGTATAGTTACCAGACGTGCATCTCGGAGTGCGTCCAGCGAAATGCTTACGAACCTTGCGGATGTCTGCCTTTCTTTTACCCTGATGAACGTGAGTACTCGAACAAATGGATTTACTAACTCGTTTGGCGGGACGTTAATAAATGTTCATACTGTTCGTTACCAGACCCAGACGTTCGCTCATGCTACTTAACCGATGTCGATTGCATCCTGACCCGCAGAAGTAAGTAACAATGCATTTCTGCAATTAATCACCAAATGGTACTTTAAATGTTCCGTTCTGGAAGGAGAGAATTTTTGTTGAATATATTTTTACTAATATTTACTAACATTATAAACAGGCATTGTTTCCGAGACGGATTTCTCCAGGAAAGATTGCAGCTGCCTTCCACAATGCAACGATGAGTCGTACAACGTTTTCAGCGAATCGATTCGGATAGACAATCCGGAGTACGATTCCCAGCTCACGTAAGTTTCACTTAATTTTCATAATTAGGAAACTATTTCTTGCTAATATTAATTTAAGAACAAACATAGAATTTCAAGAAATTCCTTGCACCTAATATTTGTCCTCAAACACAGAGTTTTAAGAAGGATTGGTAGTAAAGAAATCTTAATAACTAGATGAATCTCTTATTGCATTGACACAGCGAAATGAAAAGCCAACGACAATTGTATCCTCTTTCTGCCTCCAAGCTTGCAGTCTAATATTTTTAGTAGCATTAAAAAGAACGTATTTTTAGTTTAGAAAAATAATATGTGTTTAACTTGTTTTTGTGAAGAAATCGCTATTTCCATCCGAAAGCGTTGAGAGAGCAATAGAATGCATTAGCGTGAAAACGGGGATATTATCGTTGATGCTTTTTATTATGGAGCCCAGTGAAAGGCCTGGCGAGCAAAAGCTTCTTTCCTCCCATTGACGAACAAGAAATTCATGAGCGCTTCTTTACAGGCACGGCTTGTATGTAAATAATATCTCGTTCCTCTACGTGTATTTCGGGGATGGCTCGTACATAGAGTACCGCACGGAAACCATCTTGGGCTGGGATAGTCTTCTGGGTAAGGAAAACTTCCTAAAGCATGTCTGACGCATCCCGTGAAACGTTTAATAAGAGAGAACGTGTAAAACAAAGTCAAGTAGAGCTGGAAATGCTTCGTGGAAGCGGAGCCAGAAATTTTCTTGAAGTGCTCTCATATCAGTGCCTACCGCTAAAACTTCGAAGACAATAATTATTATTACTTAAAAAAATTTGTGTACATTCTTCAAATGTTGCTTCACAAGCATGTTAAATTTCGGATCTTAATGCTTGACACTTTTTCTAAAAAAAATTCCCGAAGATTGCTTATAGTCAGACCATTAAATGAAAAAGTCCTCTTAACCGAAACTTTAAGAATTACAACAAAATTTTCTAACGACCTTAATAGTTCAATAATGATAAATCTATAACAGAAAATTTTACGGCAATGTGAAATTGATTGTCTGAAACGAGGATAATGAGCGGTATGAGTAGATCGGTGCAATCTAAGGAATGAAAATGCAATTTCAGCTTCTTTTGGAGGAATCTTCGGACTCTGTTTGGGCGGCTCGGTCATAAGTTTCGTCGAGTTTCTTTATTATCTGATCTCGGAGCTGCTCGCCGCCCGTAGAAAGAAACGCAAGAAATTGCGAGACGAAAATCTGCCGCCAGCTTCAAAGTTATTTGTCCCGGGACCCACGAATAAAGACTTTAGAAAGGCTGACAAATGTTTGTTTTATGTCCGGAACGAACAGTTTCCGCGGCGCACCCAGAGAAGCACTTTCAATTTTAAAAATGACGGAGTCCGTCCTGTCCGTGAGTAACTGTTCGCGGAAATGAAAAGGTTTCTGCGAAATACGAGTTGCTGAACTTCATTGGAACCTGTAGCGCGTTGTAACTAGTTGGTGCCTTGTGCAAAATAGAATTTCAGGGCAAAAACGTAGAATTTGGATCTTGTATCTCGGTTTGTCCCCCTTTTGCTTTGGGGCCGCGGACATTTGCCCCAGTTACCCATAGGGTAACGCGCCACTGATTCGAACGTTGATTTCTTGATCAGCCATCTTTGTTTCTTGGAACACTTCAGACACTTCGAAATTCAATCTAGAGTTTGAAAAATCGCAATCTAGCGTTCGAGATTACTCGGGATTCTTATGCGAAATTAAAAATCTCATCAATTGCACAAATTCGGAGCTGAATAGTTGAACCATTCCAGTTAGGGATGGGATCAAGTACCTCGCAAACATCGGTCAAGGTTCGAACCTTGATTGATGGAATTCGAACTCTCTATAAGTACTTCGAAAAAAATAGTATAATAATTAAAATAATTACAATAATATAGAAAAATCTTTCATTAAAATTATTTCGTACATGAATTTCAGTTCTCCATTATGTGTTTTGAAAACTTACTTACTGTATTTGCTTAACAATTTCCTAATGATTTCTTCCTAAAACCTATCATGTAAGTTTCTTCAGTGAATAATTCAATTGTTGAATATTATTATAAAAATATTGAGGGTGTCTTGTTAGTTCATAATGAAAATTGCTGTTACTATTGATGGTTCCATTAAAAAGTGTTTAGTCATGAACCACAGATTTTTCAAAATTAAGCAATAATCACCGGTCGGTAATGTGTTAAGTATTTAGTAATCGAAACCCATGAAATGAAACTTGGTTATTGAACTTGACTCGGATTCGTGAGTACATATTGAACTTGATCCCATCCCTAATTCCAGTTACAATTTGGAAAATTGATCTCGATTAAATGTTGAAAGTCTTCATCTAAATTCAGCAGGATTTTATAGAAGCTGATATATGAGTTTTTATTATAATATTGATTTGAATTGGGGCACGTGGAAGTCTTCAGTTCGCTATCAATTGCATTTGATAGACACATTAACATTCAACGAAGCTTAATTCATTTCACGTGGAGCGCATGAAATTACGTCAGCAGCGTGCGTGCATTACTCGCCTGAATTTGGAAATATTTCACTGGCGCACCTAAAAAGATTATGAACTTCGGAAAATTACATTTGACATATTGTCGGTATTGAAGCACCAATAATAAATGAATACGAGATGTCCGCTACAATTCAGGTTATCACGCGTTATTCTTTGAAACGTCGGAACGAAATGAAATAAATAAAATTGATTATCTTCTTTAATGGCGGGCTGCTGGGCTCTCCAACAAATTTAATCGTCATATCCCACACATGTATCTATATGTATATCCTGTAAATGCATGAAATGTGAAATGCAACAATGAACCATCGAATAAAATGAACATTTACTTCAAACTCACTCGTAAAACACGCAAAAGAATTCTTCAAACCTCTCCTGCTTCTTCGACAAATAGCTTTTGCAATGTTGTTGATAATTGCGAACAAAAATTTGTGAATGTGGTTCATATACAGTGGCTGAAATTTCTATAAAGTCATCTTCATTTTCATAGATATTTTAAAAATATCACCCTCTCTGTTGATTTATCGTATCTGGTCTTGTGCCTTGTTGACACTCGGGTAGAGGGACTGCCCCCTCTATAGACCGCTATGTTTACTATTTACGTTTGTTTTAATTTTTTTCTGTGTGGTGCAGAACACAAGTGCGAAGTTTCTATAAAGTCACTCAGTGTTTCTCTGTATTCTGAGCAGAGGACTACGGAAAATTGCAGATCTTCTAAAAGTATTAGTTTTAGAACTCTTAGAGATCTTGTTTGTTACAATTTGATTCATGTGTATCAGAATGCCGAGAGGAAAAGTACTAACAAGTGAAGAAAAAGCATCTTTCTAAATAAAGCATCTTTATAAATTATAAATTATAAATTATAAATTATAAATTATAAATTTATCGGAAATATTATTATTTTTCGATGTAGAATAAGAATATGAAATAAAAAATATGGGTTTCCATTTGAAAAATTGAAGTTGCCCTTCATCTGACCCTTAAAGGGCCATTATGGAAAAATGTGCATAGCGCCATCAAATGTGCCCCTTCATATGAAGAATATTTTATATAAAACATCTTTTCATATTCCTGCTGGTTTCCGTAACAATTGACTATCTCAAGATAAATGGACCACCCTGTATATAAAAATAAGTGTACCAAGTTTCATTGAGGTTCTCCGTTTGTAAAAATTTTCCTGCGTGAATCAACCTGTCGACTTTCGATTTGCGAGCAGTCTCGCGTCGTTTCGCGGTTCATGCGAATGTTCCTAGTGTGTATAATGCGATTTGGATACAGCATTAGGAGGAGCTAGTACGCGGTGGCGTCGACTACGGTTTTCTCTCGAAGATTTCCTGGGGGATAGATTTTTTTCTCATCAGCGCCCGAGACTACGCGTCGCGTCGTTCCGATATTCTTGCCATGGATTCAATTTCAGCGGGGTCGGGCCGACGGAATAAAAGCTTGGCTTGCACGTTGCACGATGATCCTCAGAATTGGCTGCGGACCGTGATGTTCCACGTGATATACTGGCCGTCCTTTCGCTGGTTCGCGAAAAACGTGATCGCGTGCCAGTCGGTCAAGAACAGTCGAATCCAGACACCGGTGTCGCAGCGGAAAAAACTTCCCGATCCACTGAGCCCTAATTACACCCAAGTAAACTCTGTTAAACCCCTTGCACTACGATCTTTCAGTTTTACAATTACAGTGATTCGAATTCTTTTGCTTTTCATCATTTCTTGAAGAAGAAGGAAGATTATATTCGTTGCGACATACTGTAGCCGCGTTTTAATTGGTACAACAAATATTGTTTACGTAGAATCACGTATCAATGGCGATAATTGGACTGCGCATCTTTATGCAAAATAAAAATGTTCTTCGTTGACTGTGAGCAGTAGGATTAAAATGAAAATTGATCTCATCCCTTAACGACTTTTTCACATTAAAAGCAACATTGGAACATTCTTGAATTTTAAAAATTCTTTACTGGTTTATATTTCACTCAATCAATTTCTTCATAAATGCATAGAGATCCGTAGTCTGGCCATAACACATCATTTTGTGACAAGCTGTACACTTACTCGTCGAAAGTCAAAGTGGTTGCAGCAAATTACGTAAATATTGAACCAGTGTCTGCCATCGAGAGTTCGACACGGAATGAAGAACGTTCCGCAACTTCGTACGACTTCAATAAATTTTCAGTTTCCGACGTAACCAGAATAGACATATTCCTCAGGAGCATCTTCCGAGTCTTCCCTTGTTCGAGTGGGCCGTAGAATATGCTATGCATTGCCTCTCGAATACAGGAGACGCGCTGCCATATCGTCGAGAGAATACATCCTGCTACCCCGGTTGGGAGATCAATTTTGAGGAAAACGTTTCCATAGACCGTCATTTTTCTTCGTCTTGCGTCGCCAATCGTCTTTTCCCCACACTGTGACAGATGCCATTCGCCGAGGATAAACAGAGAATGTGTTTGCTGAAAGAATCCTGCTCGCACTGTCGCACGTAAATGATTGAATATCCGTCGAACGCTAATAACGTTCGCAATCGCCGTCGCGTTGAGCGAACGTATGATGAATCGGTCCTCGGAGATCGATGATACTAAACTATTGAACGCTACCCTTCGCGGAAATGTATAGAAACAATGGAAAATTGTATAAAATAAAACTTCAATCTTTGTAAATACTGAAAACAATTGTTTCGTAATCTTCATCTTGATCGTGTCTTTCCTAGATGCAGAAGTATGGCGAACATTATATTTTACATGTGACATGTGACACTGACTACTAATTAAAAACTTTAATAACGTGTGTTACCGCCTCGTTTATGAGTAAGAGCACACACATACGCAAAAGGTGTGTGTGTAAACTAGTAGCAATTTTTCGGGTTCCCAGAGATGATCCTTTAATTCTTTTGAGGAGTGTATTTTGACCATATCAAAATTATTAATGAGCAAAATCCGTTTTTCTTCATAAAGAAACTACATTTATCTATCGCGTCTTTGTCGGAAGACTACTACGTCCAGAAACATCAGTTTCCACGATTTCCTAAAAAATGGTCAACTACCGATACGAGGTGAATTACTGGTGTTTTCACCTTAATTGGTGAATAAAATGTTTTCGAATAATTGTTTCTGGATGCTCATCGCGCAGGATGTTCGCCAAAAGCGAATCCGGGTCACAGGACAGCAATTAATCGAATACGGCATATTGCCGAAGGTCATTAACTCGAAGTCCAGCGGGTATCCGCAGAACTTGGTCGGCTCTGGTCCCAGTGAGTTGTCTATCGAGGAAGCGGAGTTCTTAGTCTTGGTTTCCATCTCTTTCACCTTGGATCACTATCAACTAGGGGAAACTATAAGGACGCTGCGGTGACCACTTTAGAAAAAGTTGCCAGGCAATTATAACTTCGTGAGGAGCTGAAAAGAAATCGACTGCGGGTTGTTACGGTGAAGATGATAACGAAGTACGTTAATGTCGGTAGTAATTAGCCGCGGGAGGAAGTTGAATTTTTCGCTGAACCAGAGAGAAGTGGAAAGAGAGGAGTCCGTTACTCCTAATAACCGTCTTGTGGAAGTTTTCCTATCGGAGAATGTCCGGGAGCTCGGAAGCGGAAATCTTTATTTGATAAGTATCCGAACGGAAGAAGTTCTTGCGAGAGTGAATCACATTTCACGGAACTTGGCTAATATTATTTCGCAGTTTTCGAGCAATGCGATGTGTCGAAATAGAATTATCTCGATCACCGATTCTTGATATTTTTTATACTGGATCTATTCTACCGTCTTTCTCCTTAACCGATCGATTTTACTGGACACGTCGCGCTTTTAAATATTTATCACCTGTTATCTCCCGCTTCCTCTCTGTGTTCTACGAGCTTGGCGTGCTACGTATACAGTTTTAGCACAGCATCCAGTTTTTAACTGTTCTAATCTTGTTCCACCGTTTCGGATGCTGTGAAATTTATTGCGTCTTTAGGACTGTGTTGCAGGTACAGACTCGTGCGTTTTTTTTTTAGTCTGTGAGCTTCTGAATAAAACATAATCGACCAATTTAAAGTACTGAACGGAAATGGATGAATATTAATCAAGACCTCTTTGTGCTATTTTTGGAAAGCGGCTGGAGGTTAATGCATGTTTAATAACGGCAGCGATTTCAAAGGTGAACCAACAAAATCATCGGCATTTTATTCAACCCTTTGAGGCGAAATATCGTAGGATTGAATTATTTTAATAACAAAACATCAGATCACACATTTTTCCTTCCAATATGACTGTGTTCTTGAATTTTTTTACGAGAGCGTTTTCAACCCTAGGATAATGTCACGGGAAAAAGCAAAACTTCTCCCACTACGAGCATCCCGGAAACCACACGTATACAAAGTGTTTTAAAACTGTTTTGACCTTCCAATTTGCCAGAACTTCCCTCCATAAGAGCAAATAATGCGCCGCAATATGTACCTCGCATCACGAAACGCAGTTAACGCAATTATGCTCAACGATCGATCCCGCGGGATCGGAAACACAGAAAATAGCCGGGATAACAAAATTGTGATGCAAAAGGCTGCTTGATTCCAACCCGGACACCGAGAGGTTAATTGGAACGTAATGAAAGACTGATGATTGAATCGCGCGCCGTTAAAGGCACCGTAGACGGGGGATTTGCCCGACGGATCGAGACGCAAACTGCGTCGACAGGTCCGGTTTAACGGGCGAATTGATAACTCATTGGCCACGGGTAATTTCCGGAAATAAAATTATCCCGCTCTAGTTGACAGCTGACTCTCTCTCTACCTCCCTTCCTTTGTATCAGTCACCGCTGCGTTGCATTGTAGGCAGACCAGCGCATGTTCCGAAATTTTCCCGCTATTAATTTATCGTTCCGAGAGTGACGGAAGGCGACCCGAACCTGGGTGATCGATATCTGTTATCACGGTTGTTACCATGGATACATCAAAGCTCGTTCGTTAATGCTGGAAAATGATTAAGACGAGCCTGCGGCTGGCCGTTCATCCCACACAAAAACTCTCGAGACGACAGGGGATTGGCCCTTCGGTCGTAAACCCTGGGATCATGATAGATATGTACCTCGGCTCCAAGGTCGAGTATCTACAAAAAAATTCGGGGATCGTGGACAGTTGGAGACATGTATCTGTGGTTGTCAGGAGAAATGCCACGATTTCAAAAAAATTGAGTTTATGCGTTAATCGTGCTTCAGAGTACAGGATCTACGTGTTTACTAGAAGAAAAGACATGAAAAAAATTTTATAAAAAAGGATTAAACCGACTTCGAAAAAACGCACTAAAAAAATGCACTTAATTTATGTGAATACACACGAACTTAAATGCAATACAATCTTCTCGGTGGATCATAGAAAATCATAGAAAAAATAATGAACGATCAAAATTTGCGACGCAAAGAAGAAGAGCGTGTGGGAAATGCTATGAACTATGTCTCTTTCTTCAAACTAGTGGGTTATCAATTCATTTAAATGAAAAAATGATTTCATAAGTTGTGTTCACAAAAATCGATTTCTTGCAAAATCCTGAGGTCGTAGACAAATTTTGAAACCAGATTTGAAATCAGCGCGAAAAAATCTACGGGAAATGATGTGTCGCATGTTAGAAAAAAATTTCTTCCGCGCGTGGTATTGGAAAAACCACAATTTTCTTGAAGTTGTGCAAGTTTAACGAATTCTTTCAGGGTTAAAAAACGTTCGTACCACAATCTCCATAATTATCCCATATTCTGCAAAGTTTCAGCTTTCATTTTAAAAAAATTTCATCCCTCTATCGAAAGTTCTTTGATTTTGACACAGATTTCATCGGTTTAGCCCACTGTGCGGCGTTCTTCCTTACAACCACAGATATATAGTACAATACTTAAAAATAATGCTTAATAAAAATCAGTATAATCTTGGAAAACAATTTGTCTGTCACTGAAATATATACCTCTCTATCTCTGTCGAGAGAAAAAGCGTCGGGACAGCAAAATAGAGTGTATCGATTGTTTCCACTATCGCCGCTGATTATATCTCCTTGTCCTTGCCCGTTTGGATAGTCGAACGAAGTGCAAGGTTCAATTAGCGGTGGATGAATTTTCGGCGGTCCTTTTGCAATCTCGATCGGGAAAGGTGTCGCTGACACGCGTTTCTCTTTCGGCGTCTTGAGTAACGTCTAAAGATAGTGAGCATTGTCTCGGTGTACCGCCTCAGCCGCGTCCTCCTCCTCCCCCTCTCGTCGAACTCTCGAAAGGGCTACTGATCTATGAATAGGTTCTCCGTCGCTTCTTCCTTGTATCTCTTGTAATCCTCCACGTCCCGAGCCTCGTTGTCAACCCCCTTTTATCCGGCGTCACTCGACGCTGCTGACACAAAGCCGGTGTTAGCCGTTGCTGGACCCGATTTGTCAATGTGAGAGGGAAACGGAACATTTGACACAGTTCTTGGCGGAAGAGCCGTTCGAGTGATCGGTCCTCGAACGGTCGCCGCCATTTTCGAGCTGGAATACGCTCATCGTCTATTTTGCACGGAAAATCCAGCAATTTCTTCATTCCGTTCCTACTAACCCAATACGGTGGTATCAAACCAGTTTCAGAGATTTTCAACAAAATTTTTTAATTGTGAATGTAACAACAGAACCTCGTTTACGAGAACCAATTATAATTAAACGAAGATTCTTTCAAAGCCTTCTGCCAATGCAAGCGTACCCGGAATACCTCGCTTTTAATTATTCAGCGAATTTGTTCCTCGTCCAAACCGATTGCAATCAGTAATATCCTCTGATGCGTTGTTTGTTCACGTGTCCAGTAATTTTGTTTGACTTCCGTGAACATTTTCTGCGGATAAGGATCAATCGATTATCGCCGGTTCACCCTTCGAAATCCTAGGGACTGTTCCACACACCACCCCTTTTCCTATCACTCTCTTCTCCTCTCTTTCTCTCTGAATGTTTATTTGCTTTCCCTCAATTTCTCGCGGTTTGCCGAAAATATTTCTGTTCTGATTCCCACCGATCTTTCAGTTTCGTTTAGCTTCCCAGTATATCGACACGAAACTTCCAGATACTAGTCGTTTCTCTTTTACGCGACGTCGGGTCGACATCCTGTAACAAGTTGCTGGTCATCCTGCGATAGGGGATGTTAGGGGAATGAGCCGACAGTTTGGACATCGGTTGCCACCTAACACGGAATCCTCTAATGGCTTCGAACAGAATCGTGCCACTGCTGAATTCTAATGGTTTTTTAATGACTCGAGCAGGGGAGTCGAGTTCGAGCAATTTGGTCGTGGAAAAATAAATTGCACGAGCGAAACACAGCGGAAGATTAATTTCGTGAACGATTACATTCTTGATTGAAGATTAGGATGTAATCTTTTTCGTGGCAGCCATTAGTGCAGAAAAAAGAATTTTCTGCACATTTTCATTCGCTAAAATAAGTCTAAAAATACTTGCACAAGGCTCTACGATATGATCAGCGTGAACCTTCATTTTTATGTATGTGTTAAGGATGTTCTGCAGGTATATAAAAACGCAATAAAAATTTTGAAAATTTGACAAGATATAATTCTTACTAAATTAATGCAATTACCAAAGTTTGGGTTCGATTCACTGCACCGTTTAAGAATCATAGCAACTTAAAGTTTCCACATTTTAACACGTCTTCTTATGGAGAATTCATAAAATTCCACTTCAAACCCTATTTAAACCTTGCAAAAACGCGACTAGAAACTCCAGTTTTTTTTATATATGTAGTAAAAATTATGTAATTAATTATGTTCAAAATTTATTAGGATTCACTGAACAGTTACAGAGCAAACGTTGACCGGACCGCGGCGATAAAAAGGTTGGGGAGCACTGGTGTAGACCACTGAATACATATTGTGAATATAGCTACAATCAGAGGGTACAATTATTCGCAAAAGTCACTTACAATTTTTTGTAATATGAAGACAATTTGATTAAAAAATAAATATAACATGAAATGCACTAATTAAACGAAAGCTTTTTAAGTTAATCTATTTTTTAATGCAAAATATACTCATGAATGGCTTTCTTTGCCAGTATATTGATGGATTTCGAATTTCTTGTACTTTTGTCTCCCATTGTACCTCCAGAACATCCGGGATATAAGAATAATAATTTCGTAGTTTTTTGAATCAACGTAACGAATCAAACTTGTAAAAGTATAGATATCATTTATAAAAGCTGTCACTAATTATCAGTGTTGAAGAAGTAGCATATTTTCTAAGATTTATAAGATAAATCGATTAAGAAACTTTTTCTACGAATTGTACAGCGTATTTCATAAACTGTGGTTACCTATGAGGTGCGAATATGGCGTTGTTGTTTTTGTTAGATTGTAAACTCGCTAGGTGGCGACACTAGATCTAGCAATTTCTTGTATATCGATTTTCCCGGTATAGATCTCGCGAGTTTATGGGTTAGAAAGCGACAAAAAGCTGTGTTTATCAATAAATGTTTATTATATTAATTAAAGAATGAATGTGTGTGCGACTTACATGTTCTAATTGTCATTATCTTCATCCACAAATGAGACTCGAGAAATGTGAAAGGACCATAGCACGTAAGTGACAATTGATTTTCTACGTTCTACAAGAAACACAGACACGCACTTACTTAAACCGTATTATTGAAATGCATAATTTGCGTTCCCTATTGCGGTTATCACTTCGCACTGCCAATCAGAACTTTAGTCGTAATCTACACTCTAACTTTTCACCATAGTTTACTGTACACTCGTTCGGTGTATCGCAACGGAATTGTATCTGTCGTGCTCGAAATTGGAGACGCGAACCGAGATGGAATCTAATAACGCATCTCATATTTACATAGACAGCAGCTAATCAGTCAGTTAATTAATCTTAGAAGTTAGAAAGCCGTTCATGGTTGTTTGCGAGCTTTCGCATAACATCCTCCGCAGCCGACGAATACAGCATTCAAGAATGACATTCTTATTCGCGTAGGAGAAATGTTTCAAACGTTTCTAAGTACGTCACGGTGAGAATCATTTACAGTTATTTCATTGTGGAAATATAATCTTCTCGGGCAACTAGGTGACAGGAACGTGTAATCATTTTTCATTGAAATACTAGTCGCGTGGCCGTATCGGATTTATTTTTTCATCCCCTTATCTTTATCATTATTTACATTTGCGTCACACCGCGTTGAAAGCCATATGGCGCAACTGATTAGTTGCAAATTAATCCGCTCGGTTGTGGTCACGTGATTCTTCGTTACAATTTAGAAATTATAGGTTATATTTTTACAAACACAGTCACGCATTTCATGCTTGTATGATTACGCAGTTTTCACGAAATTAATGGAATGAAAATTATTGAAGGGCGCCGGTGAATTCGTTAAAGACTAAATGCAGGTCGCAAACACTTCAATGAAACGGGAATTGTGATTCACATCTGCTTCCACCAAAAGTTCCACCGCTTCTAATTTTATAATACTCGAAGCAGCTCTCTATGTTCGTAAATACGTGGATGTGCGAAACTTCCGCGCGAACGTCGCAATTATTATGAGATCCTGTCACCGTGAACACGGTCGTGCGAAAATTCGTAATAAATTCCAATTGCTCGGTGATTCCTTTCTGTCGCCCGGTTCGCCAATTTCTATTTTTCTTCGGCCATTATTGAGACGGACGGGCGAGAGGGGGCGAAATAGATTTTTATGGATACACAATTTATCAGCGTTCCTCGGTGAAATTCTTTTTCCACGTGGAGAAAAAGGGGATGCTTTGACAGTGTCGCTTCTCCCTCGTTGCCTATTATTCTCTTGTTTCTCGCCTGGAATGGATTCCGTTGATATATAAGAAACGAGCGAAATTTATGGTATTTTAATGTAAGCGAGGAAAGGTGACGATGAAAAGAAGCACGCCACGCGTTCGCACGTAATGGCCGACTACGGCGTTCCGAGCATCTTGTCTAGGGTAACGAGATTAAATACCAAGAAAATAGGATTTACTCGGATTTTTCGCGTCTGATCTACCTAAGGCATCAGCAAAACATGTTTGGTATTTTTACTGGAATGATTACCCTCGTTTAACGCGTTATTTTATTCGTTTCATACCATTTTTAATCGAGTTTCGAAGCACTTCGAGTCCGCATTTATAGTCCGACGTAGCCGCGCTCTGATTAGTCCGTATTTTTCAATTTTCCCATTTCAAGGTAATGCAACATGCATGAATAAAATAAGTTCCCCCGTATACAGTCAGCGGCAATATTAAGTGGACACCCTTAAAAATCGCATACCATTTCAGAAATTGGTCCACAGGACTTGAATTTTTTTTAAGATGTTCGCTAGAGAATAAGTAAACAAAAATTTATTACGATTGCAATTGGTAGGAATTATACAAAATTTAAAAAAATGTTGTGTCAACTTCTTTATCTGGGCCTGAAACGATAATTTAAGAAATGCGTTTTATAGATTTCGGTAACTTATATGCATACTGAAAATTTCATCGAAATCGGTCAACATTGCAATGAGCTACAAACATTTAAAGATGATCACGCAAGGGCGAAATACCCTGGCAAAGCTGAAAATCTGCGACTTTCACCCTTAAGCTCTCATCTTTAAACGTATGTAGCTTCTAGAAATTTTCAGTATGCATATAAGTTACCGAAATCTATAAAACGCATTTTTTAAATTATCGTTACAGGCCCAGATAAAAAAGTTGACAGAACATTTTTTAAAATTTTGTATAATTCCTACCAATTGCAATCGTAATAAATTTTTGTTTACTTATTCTCTAGCGAACTAGCCAGTCTAACATCTTTAAAAGATTCAAGTCCTTTGTACCAATTTTTAAAAAGTTATGCGATTTTTAAGAGGACTGTAAATAAAAAGTTCTTTATGTATTCAATTGTTTTTCTTCGAAATACTATACAACTAAGTTTTAAGTGTTTACAATAATATTTGGACGTGCTATAGACAACCCAAATGATTTCTGATTTTTTTTCCATCCAGAATGACCACTTGTCCCGCCCTGCAATAGTGAGCTGTCTTTTTCGGAGGTAGTGGTGCCGAAAACGGAACGGAACCAAGCAAAAAGGCGACGGAACAAGTGAACGTGACCGTTCAAGTCTATTTACGGAAACTCTATTCCGGAAGTCTATTCGCCGGAGTCGTTCCGTGTCATCGTGAGACGACTCCCTCGCCAAATGACCCTCCAAAGGGATCCAGCTCGGCAGAAGCACGCTCGACGCGCAGTTCCCTTTCAATTTTAGAGAGGCGCGTGACGATTGCAGCGGAAATACGCGAGAGAACGAAACTAGCTGCTAAACAGAGGGAGGGAGAGAGAGAAAAAGGAAGGGAGGGAGGAAGAATCGTGGATAGAGAGAAACTAGAGAAAGTCATCGCGGACAAGCACGGGGAAGAACGGCTGGTCACTTTCACCGAGTTATCGCGTATCCGGCGATTCGGTTGAGCTTTCGGGGGTGAGTGACGCTTGCGCAAGCTGCGGACTCTCTGAGCGGGGGCTAGAGCGACGTGCAACACACGATGCGAGCGTCAGTTTTCTCCAGGGCCTCGTCGGGAAAAAACCAACATCGCTCTTCGACAACTGCCTTCCGACTGGATCGGTTTCGCGCGAATCGACCTCGCGATTTTTCGCGATTTCACCTACACCGAATTCTTCATCTCTAGATCATCTTCGAGCTAGTGAGTTGTTAAAAACTTTCAATTCATCGGTATCTAGTGGTACCAGGCGTCTATGATCCACGTGTTCGAATCTCCGTGTTCCCTCTCGGTGACCGAAAGTCTATTACTGGATGACCAACAGTCCTCTTTGAGGGTTGAGTCGAAGATTTAGATCTTGAATGAAATATTGAATTGTCGATTCACATGTGACAGTTGAGTACTGTTGAATAGTGCTGGAGATTCGTTTGGTAGTTGATCGTTCGGGTCGAGGTCGATTTGAATTTTGAAAAACTTTGAGGGATATTTTTGTTGAAGAACATTGCTTGTTCGGTTGTTTTGTGGTGAGTTGCTGGCTGGTTGAATGGGGTGTCGAACAGTGGGGCTGCGAATGTTGACGAGGGAAAGCTTCAGTTAGAACGATTACGAAAAAGAGACTGTATGGACACGCAAGACACGTCGAGACACCATGAAGACGGCCAGAAAATTCCCGCCGAGAGTTTTGACCGGGTTTCCGTGAACAGCTGCCCGCCGAGCAGCTTCCCTGACAGGTTCCAAGACTTCTTTGCTACCCTGAACGAGGACTCGAACGACCTGCCCAGCATGCTCGAGGATAAGCTGATACCTAGGTGATTATGATGGACTTTAGGATTTTTAGACCGAAAATTCTTAAAGGAGAATATTCATAGCATTTTCAAAAATCTTTTTCTGAATAATTGAGTGGTAAAAGAACAAAAATTAGATGCGTAACTCCAGTCGATGCTGAATTATATCGATGATGTTCGAAGTATTCAAACGTAACTTGCAATGATTTTTAGTAACTTTATAACGTTGTTTCTACGCAGAAACGATAATGAGCTTTCAACGTAACTGAATAACGTAATCAATAGACTGGGGATCTTATGCAGTTATGATCAAAATAAGTAGGTTAACCATAAAACACTGAAAGCATTGGAAGAATGTAAGAATGTGGTCATGTAGCTTTCAAATAATCGATGCTATTAGCAAAAGGAAGAAATTTCAATGTAATTATCTTTTCTTGTAAATGCTGCACGAACATTTTATTCTGCGTAGAAATTCGCAGTCCAGTAATAAAAGGAGATGGTGACTATAGCACGAATCCCCGAAGAAGGAAAAATATGTTTGAAAGGTTTCGAATAAAACTGAGTAGATCGAGAAATTTCCAATTCGATGGGAAAGCTGCTTTCCGATTCGCAGCTTCGTGGAAGCGTTGGTGAACTAAGTCAGTCCTCGTAATTTTCGCTAATTATTAGCACAGTAAATTGACAAATCGAAATAGACATCTGATCCCATGAATTTGCCAAGTATTCAGCCAGGGAGACGGAGTTCAAAGGGAACGTTACCGGTTCCGAGGACCGCGTACCTCGTTTCGTACGATAACTGCGAGTACATGACGGGGGACTGATCTGATTAGATTAATCCGATTAAGGTGTATTGTGTCCGACCGACGCGACGGCGCGACCGTAAATCATTCGTGTGTATATCTGACAATTTTCGAGTCGGGTTTACACGCTCCAGATGCTCGGGCGCTCGCGTTCCCCACGAGGAGTTCGAGGAATTGTTTTACTTTGAAAGTCCTACGAAAGCATTGGCCCTCCTGAATATCGAATTTCTGCGGCCAATCAAAGCTACCCTCGCGAATCACGCTAGATTCACCTATTTTCGAGGTAACAGTCGCCTCTGGAAATTGTTAGGCGACTTCCGACTCGTTTAACACGTTCACCGTTGCCAAGAATCTCGGAAAATCAAAATGTTAGCTTGCAACACCAATTCTCTTGTAGATGTAACTGCGTTCTAACTTGACGAATTTAGTTCTGACTCAATGATTCAAGTAGCATTGAATCCAGTGGGCAGCTTGACGTCTCATTTATTTTTTAACTTATCGCCCAAGTAATCTTAAAGCTGTTCTCAATCAAAAAGATGTTGGTAATACGTGTATTTAATATTTTAACAATATTTCATTACAATGTGTATATATAACGTCTTCGTACTGCATGAAAGAGTTAAGATTTCATTAAGTCGCCCAGATGTAAGATTCATTAGAGCAATTACAGCTTTAAGAGACTGAAGCCCTTGTTCCAGTAATTTACTGAACGGCTTACAACCCCATCCACCAGCGCAGACCTCGATCTGATTTTAAAAAGGAGATGGATTAAAAAAAGAAGTTTGTTCACCCCATTAGCAGTTCCAAAGAAAAGATCAGAATCTTATTAAACTTTTCTTGGGTTACTATAATTGGCCGACGCGGATCGGACACGCTGTGTGAAGCATGCGCGTCTAATAATTGTCTTTGAAAAGTGGAGCGAAGTGTGAAATCTCCGCGACTCGAATGATGATTATATGTGCGACGTGCTATAACTGCGGATGACCAACTTAAAATGCCAGATCAGAGGCTGTCTACGGGATCGGGGTTCGATTATGGCAACTCCATTTCCGCCGGAGACTGTATCGATTTGCCATCAAAACCTTTATCGAGAACGAGACCGGTGATAATTGTCTCAGCTCCGCGGAATAATGTAATTCGAACGGAAATGGAAAACTTCCACTGCAGAATGGTTGAGATAATTCCGAATAATAATTTAGAAATTAAACAAATCTCGCTACGCAGTCCAATGCAGTCCGACTTTTCGGACTTTTACCACGGCTTGCTTCGCTGCCACTTCTTTCTAGATAGTTAGAACAGGCCTGGCCAATTCAAATGGTTCCACGGGCCACTTTGATAACGTGTAACGTTACTGCGGGCCGCACTTGAGGTATACGTGTTTTTAAAAAATGTAATCCAAATACAAAATGAATAAAACTTCATTGTTATACTATGATTCAATATAATTAACTCTCGAGTCTTAATTAATGAGATATTTGTTTACCCTTTCTTTCACATAATTTCACATAAACGCAAAAATTTGTTTCGTTTCATTGTTGCACTGTAACTCAATTATATCAGATATAGACCTGGAGTTCGTAGTCGCACTTGCGCACTATAACAATGACACTTGATTTATTTAATATTTTTGTATACATACAACGAAAAACAAAAGTTTTGATAGAAATATAAAATCGCCCGGCGGGTCGCACAATTCGACGTGGCGGGCCGCGTGTTGGCCAGGCCCGAGGTAGAACTAATAAGCTTCCGAAACTCGTTCCAGGGTTCGAAGGCAGCCGGAATAAAAAGCGAACTATCGTTTTTGAGCAGGCTTCGAGCGTCACGAAATGAAACATGGATTCAGAGCTCGATTAGCAATTCGCAGGCACATGCCGGGGCTCGATGCCATTTCTAGTGACTACTGTTGGCCCTCCTCTTCAAGAGGACTCATTAAAAGTTGCGGGAGACGCGTTTTCCAAGCTCGTTCCGGTGACTGAAAGTCGACGCGCAAGTGGCGCGTGTAATTTTTGCGCGAGGAAGATTAAACGGACCGTATCCGGCGACGTTATGTTCCAACCATCTCCTCGCGGACTGCTTTTCATAGTTTGTACCAGTGCCGTAACGCGGGTGTGGCGAAAGAGGCGCCCGCCACCGGCGCTACTGGGTTTGGGGCGCAAAGCAAAGAATACCGCTGTTTTATGTTTTTATTATATTATTCTAACATATACCTACACAGTGACTCCCATTAATATTCGGACACTTTATTCTATACGATTCAAACTTTTTTCGGAAGCTAGAGCACTTAGTTCACTACAGGATGTGAAAAGAAATTTTTTCGGAAATTGCAATTGGTCGGAATTGTAGAGAAAATACTAAAAGATCCATTTTACAACTTTTTTATGTGGGCCTATATTGAAAATTTAAAAAATACGTTTTGTAGATCTGTTTCAATTAAACATATCCTGAAAATTTCGTCAAAATCGGTCGACGTTGCAATGAGCTACAAGCGTTTAAAGATGGTAAAAATTGAAAAAGTTGTAAAATGCAACATTTAGTATTTCCTCTACAATTCCGGTCAAATGCAATTTTTGAAAAAATTTCTTTTCACATCCTGTAGTAAACTAGTTGCTCTAGCTTTCCAAAAAAGTTCAAATCGCATAGTCCAATATTTGAAAATTTACGGTGTTTTTAAGAGTGTCCGAATATTAGTGGGAGTCACTGTATGTTTTGTGTTTCTTTTATTTTGTCGTCATTGAATATGAATAAAAATTTGTTCGTATTTAGGTTGTAGAGATTATTTATTCATACAAATACCTTGACAAATTCGTTATTCTATATACAGGCAACTCACTTTGATGAGGTTAATAGTATTTAATATATTGCATTTAGTAAAATTTAACTTGTTACATTAAAATTTTTTATTTTTTGCCATTATTGGGTTATGCGGAGGCGCAAGTTGGACACTTGCCACAGGCGCTTCATACCCTCGTTACGGCACTGGTTTGTACATTGTATATACTATATGTAATATTTTTTCGCGACAGTCTCGCCGGAAACTTTCGGATAAATGCGTGTGTTTCTCGCGCGCGAAAAAAATGTGGGTCAATGATGTTTATTCTTTTTGCAAGTGTTTGAACACGCGCGTGTATATGGAAATATCGGGGAATTGCGCAGCAATTTTTCAACGGGGCGTTTGTTCTCGATATTATATTTGTTTCCACTTCGTTTGTTGTTCTCGAAACACGTGCCGTACGTTTCTTCGTAATTTATTTCTTGATATTGTATTACATAGTTTGTTAGCTGTTGCGATCGTACGCGTTGTTTGTTTATTTGTTGCGGAGAGATCGGATGTGTGGACTCGAATAATAATACTACACGGGTTGGAACAGTATTTGTTGTTGTTTAGTTCGATGGCTGTTGGATCTCCTGTTCCATTGCGGATTTTTGGGAATTTCATTTATTTACTTTTTTACCAGTTTTTGTTGTTCATTTATTGTTCGTGTTTGCTTCATAGAACTGCGAGCATTTGTACAAATATCCAGTTTCGTATTCAATTTTATGCAGGTATAATTGAAACGAGGATAATATTTGCTTTATCGGCTAAAGCGTACTCCTTGTACTAAAAATAAATGGAATAAGCGTAATATTCATTTGCACAATATATACACGTCTTCCTGTATTCTGTAAATTTGCATACATCATAAAGCATAAATATTCGCGGTTTAATTATCGAATTCATATACATACGGAATTAGTTGTACATTATACCGGATTATTATTATTGTTGTAGTCGGTTATACATTATTCATGCTGACTTTTAATAATTCATGGTGTATGCTGAGGAACGCAGATTCGGAAGTTTATATGTAGATTGAAAACTTTTTCTAAAATATTTATGTAACTGTAGGACTATTGCAGTGCCTATGCTACGTTGATTAAACAAATAGCTGGGGTGAAAACATTGTAAAAATATTAGGTGCATTTCGCTTCGGGAGATACAAGGGAAATAGTGGAGCCCGAGTGACGTATTTTCATAGTTCTTTCCGCGATTCAGGTCGAATTTTATACGCCACCGCTGTCCGCGCCTAATTCATGTTGACTTCCAGCAAAAATTTCATCTTGGTCGAGGGATAACAAACTCGGATGAAGATTTCAGTGGTGGAAACGATATATAAGTCGACGGAGCGTCAAACTTTTACTCGAGAGTTCCAGTTTTCAAATTGGCGAAACACTGTGAACACGGTGTTATTTCACCCTTTGCACTCGGAGCTATCTTAACTCGAAAATTGTACATTTCTTCCGATCTAAAATATTTCCATTTCCTACAATTTTTCAAATTTTATGAATAGGAAATTGGTATAATACCTCAGATACAATACTTTTTTTTGTTTTTACGTCGCTTCTTCATTAGTCCAGTCAATGAATGCTCACAAGGGGGGTGTAGAGGGAAATGGGCGGAACACAATTTTTAACTTTGGGTCTTTGTTTGGACTAGTTAGGAGGTAAACATACTAACAGTCCCTACTAGGAGGTGAACGGGGTGCAGGTTTCGGTTTTCCGCTTATATCTCGGAAACTATGCGAGATAGCGAAAAACTGAATCGAATCAATCTTGTGGCACATTTCGTCAGCTTTAATTTTATATGGAATGGTCTTATCGCTAGGACGCATAGTTTCCGAGATATAAGCGGAAAACCATCCTCACCTCCTAGGAGTGGGGACTTTTAGTATGTTTACCTCCTAACTAGTCCAAACAAAGATTAAAAATTTAAAGTTAAAAATTGTGTTCCTTCCATTTTCCTCTACAATTTTTCGTTGACTGGACTATATGGTTATTAAGCGAGGTACAATACCTAAATGTTTACTAATTGATTAGTTAGAATTTTTCGTGGCGCCTCAGAATCACTATTCGTAATATAAAATGATGTAATAATATTATTATAATAATTTGTAGAGGTTTGTAAGGGATTATGCCTTAATGGGTCTTGATGATAATCGTAATTGAATTGTTAGGAAGGTTTGACACAAAGCTTAGACGTGGTGTAAAGGGATCTACGAGAGATCTTGATCACACGAGCGAGCTTTAGTGGAGAAATTTCAACTGGGATCACTGGATACAAGCAACATAGATCTCCGAGACGCGAACACTTTGATATCGAGCGTGTGCGGCTTTAATTTAACGGAAGTAAACTCGGCCAAGTGCGTTTCAGCGGACAACTTGAACTTTTGTGTTCATTAGTCGATTTAATCCACTCTCTTGTAGCAGGATTTCTTCGACGACGAGATACTACATATAGTGGCGAACGCGAGTCATTATTTACCATTATAGCTACCAGTGCATCGGTGCAATTAATTTAGAACTGGCCTGAAACGTAGAGATCTGTAACAATTTTACTGTTAGTGTATATCGCACTAACAATGAAGCAAATAAACCAGCTAAAGATTTAAAAACTTCTGAAACGTTTCTCGTGGAATTGCAATGATAACATTAAGCATGCACGATCCAAAAGTCCCAAGTAAATCAAGACGCATCTCTGCAACTTGAAAAGCCAAACGGACGCGTAAAGTATTCAAACATCGACAGTCCACAAATCGTATTAGGCAAATGTCTCGCGACGAAGTTTTACGATTTCTATTTACATTCGCATAAAGAACTCCACCCTATTCTCTTGCACAACGCCCCTCCTGTGCGTGCGCTTAAACCATAGCCGGTCGTCTTTCTTCTGGATCGTTTAAAATTCCGGTAAATAAGCGAGCCGTTCTATCGTCGAGCATAAAAACGCTTTTAGCCCTTTAACCCGGCCCCACGGTGAAAAATCGTCCCAACCCCGACACAACTTCGGGGAGCAATTACTTTAGCTTCCTTGCTAAAAGTCATCGTGGTGGCGTTTCAGAAAGCAGGATAACCCGAACGCCGATCCGAAGGGCCGACGATGGAGCAGCAAAAGTGCTTTTCAGAGGCGCAGCAGTGAGGTCGAAGTCCGTCGCAGTTCGATGATGAATTCCCACGGTCATGCGACAGTTGACGCTCCGAAGTCGCCTACTCCATCCAGAAGACGCAGCTCCAGCATCGCGGTTGCTAGACCCACCCCTGATCTGCACAGGTCAGTTAAATCCACTTCGATTTTATCACAATATTAAACTAACAATAAGAAAGCTGTCTAAATATTAGATTGAGTCACAGTTCATATCTCTATAAATTCATTTATGAGCCATTGTAAATAATTATTGATAAATCAAATTGATATTAAGTTAGGACTCAACCTGATATTTCTGTAATTATGAATAATTTCAACTATTTGAGATTTTCAAGTGATTTCTCGAAGCAGAAATATCGTGACTATGAATGATAAATATTTGATCATCTGTAAATTGAGTTTTCGATTATGAAAGGAGAAAATAATCGTTTGTACTGTCCGTCCAACGAGAGTTGGCACAGAGAAACTCATAGGTACCACGTGGTATCCCTACTCCGCGCTACACGTCTTCCGCGATTGGCCGAATCGCTTGACGAAGACAGCAAACGAGCGTCCCGGTTCGGATTTGACTTTGGTCGAGCGAGAGTGTTACAATCGCTAGATAAAAGACCAACCTAGCGCGCTTGGTGTCTAAGATGGCCTACTTTTGCATTTTCAAGCGGCGAGAAGCATTGGGCGGCGTGACAGTGCTGCCACTGTCAAGACACATACATTTTCTTAAATATCGAGAGATTTAGCGTTCTTATAGAAAAAGCATACACCAAGCGCAGTTGCGGGGACACATACAATGTCAATGCAACCTTTATTATGTTAAACTATACGTGTTTAAACACACAGTTTGAAATTTGCCGAGGTACACCCTTCGATTATTTATAGAAAACCAGCAAATGTGCAATTAATTAAACATGCTTCTCGACGTTTCGATCCTTATGTGGATCATTCTCAGAGACATTTTTTGCGTCTGAAAAATAATAAATGTATAATATAATTTGAACAAATATTGTAACACAGCCGTGTAAATCCAACGGAAAAGAGAATTTTTAAAAAACTATTTTCTATAAATTCGCCGAAATCATAAAATTTATTATATATTTAATTTTCGATCGAGAAGAATTCACCTTTATAGTTCCGGCATTTTTCGCTAGGAGCGCTAATGTCTGTTTCTGATCATTCAGTCACTGTATTACCGATACAGTGACTATAGTTTAACATAATAAAGGTTGTTAAAAAAACCGCAAGTGCGCTTGGTGTATGCTTTTTCTATAAGAACCCTAAATCTCTCGATATTTAAGAAAATGTACGTGTCTTGACAGTGGCAGCACTGTCGCGCCGCCCAATGCATCTCGCCGCTCCGCTACATGGTACCGAATGATGAAAAGTACGCCTGGAAAACGCAAAAGTAGGCCATCTTAGACCCCAAGCGCGCTAGGTTCGTCTTTCATCTAGCAATTGTGACTATGTAGGGGCCCCAAATGTACATTAGCGAGACGTGATTTGAAATTTCCCGAACCCTTGCAATCCTCATGCACGTATCTAGCAACGTGTGAGCGTGCCACCACACTCTCCTTCGACCAAGGTCAAATCCGAACCGGTGCTCCACTAGCAAAATCTGTGCCAACTCTCGTTGGACAGACAGTACAGTTTATCTAAATTGTTTCTGTTTTCTTGTTTCGCAAAGGAGAATAGTGGGCCCGTTTTTGCGTCAAAGTATAACACAGTTAAGTTTCTCGGATTCAGTTGTTGATTCTCAGCTAGCCGAAATTGTTTCTTGATCCGAGCTTTTTCTACGACGATATTCAAGCATTCGTTTATGTAATTACTGCATCGATCACTTCGCTGTAGGCGATGTTAAGATTGGTACGAAAGTTTCCGTATTACACCCACTTCCTTGTGCAAATGTTCTCCCTAATTAGACGTTCCAATTAGGTGAAACACAGTTTCCTATTGTCTTGGAATAAGTTTTCCTGCAATTTTCATTCTATTTTTGTCGTTATTATTTTCCGTTGCTGTGCTATAATCATTGCAGGCCAGTGCTCGGAAGCTTCAAGCATTCCACATACGCAAAGAAACACTGTGCATTACATTTTTTCATTTCCATGTATTTCATCGTTCTCCCCATTCATTGTAAAGTAACAGCTAAAATTGACGCTTGGGAAGGATTTAATTTTTTCATTTCCATGTATTTCATCGTTCTCCCCATTCATTGTAAAGTAACAGCTAAAATTGACGCTTGGGGAGCATTTCATTAAATGACGTAGTTCCTCGCAGTAATAAATAGTTACGTAGTTCAATATACATATAATATATTCATGTGTTTCTGTGTAAATAGCCAATGATCATATCAGCTTTACTAGGCTCAAATTGAAATGAAAGGATCATCATAAATTTCACATTCAGAAAATCCATAGTTTCATTAAGATCGTGGATCTTTATGCGAACATAGATTTTCATTGATGTATAAAAATTGGAAATATATTCCCAATAGGGCAAAACTCGTATTCAACATTTGCCTACGCACAAATGCATAAGGATCCACAGTGGATCAATAAAAAAAATATTTGAACCCTTTGAATACTTAAATCATCTTCAACTTCATTACTTTAAGTTCAATTAAAATCATCATTCTGACAAAAGTCTTGAAACGATAGGTTCCTGCAAGCAGAAGCAGGACCATGGGGTCACCTGTCACCTTCACCAAGGAGTCCTACGAGGACACCAGCGATCAGTCCAGGTGCTATGTCCTCCTCGTCTCACCTGAGTCCAGGGGCAAGCCCTGGTGGCCCGAGTCCAACCAGTCCAGCTGGTCCAGCTGGTTTAACATCTGGATCCCGTGGTCCAGGGCCAAGGCAGTACCGTGGAAGGACCAGCAGCATGCCAGCAGTACCACGACACAGGGTGAGTCGTGATTTACGTGTGCCGTTTCTGCGGTTTTGATAATTCCCCGCTGTATAGTCACAGCGACGCTTATAAAGCCGTTCGTCGAGCAATATTGGCAACAAACTTGGCCGGTCTTTATCCCCGCCGACCTTTGCTTGGCTCCGATTCGACCGGTGTCCTTCAAAAATGATCTTGCTCCACTGACTTTCTTCCTGTCCCCCGTATATTTTTATTTAAAAGGCTCGGAAAATCGATTTTTCAGAATGTACCACGCACACTGCCGCTCGAAAGTATCCGGACACCTGCGAAATGTCTAATAGCAACGCCTAAAAGTTACTTGAGCATCTAAAATAGTGACTAAGATCGATCATTATCACTTTCTTATGGAATATCTAACGTTTTAAGTTAGAAACTACCTCTACGTGGAAACTCTCTCTTACCAATATTGGACTAACAATAAGATTAAATCCACGCGATTAAATATTGCCGTTTGCACTAATCGCGGCAATCTTTCTCTTAGTATTTTATTAGTATTTGTATCGAAAAATTCTCTGAATTCGCTTTGCACCTTAGAAATGAAACAAAGTGAAACTTGAACTCCTTTCAAACACCGAGACCGTTCCACTAGGTTTCGTATCTGTGGATAGAAATTCTATTACAGTAAATCCTCTATAAACGCATAAAACCCTCCTCTTTAGTAATCTGATCTCGGCTCGGGTATATCGGTGTGAACCACTATTAATGCGACGCGGGGAGTCGCAGTCGTCGGCACAGTTCAAAGGCCCGTGCGTTCTCACAATGTAACACCAATATTTAATCTTCTTTATTATTACTTATTTTTTTATGAAACATTCATCGATATAATCGTGGCATTTTTCTGATTAAAAAAAGACCAAACACGATATAATTTCAACTGTATTTAGTGGTTTAATTGACGATGAACGTTTGGGGCGCAAGAAAGGACAGCGTATGAGAAAAAAAGAGACGCGGACAGTCGCAGTCGCCGGCACAGTTGAAAGGTCCGCGCGTGGTCTCTATTTTAGGCCTTTGAAGCTCAGAAAAATAGCTGGCAGTCTCAGATAAACGCACACAGATCCCTCCGACTTATGCGTTTATGGTGACAATACTGTATTGCATTTTTTATGATACCTGTACAAACTAATAATAACTGCAAGTGAAAAATTGTTCTAAATATTTATTTTTCCTACTAACTTAAACTAAGTTTTGTAGAGAAAAAGGAAGTAGCTGGATACATTTGAGCGATAGTGTTATATGTTTTATTGAACAATTCTCATGAATTTATATTTAATATCGTACGTCCACCACTAAAACCTCTTATCTGCAATTTCTGTAGTTGATTCATCGTGATACTGGATGAATGAAATTGCGTCGATTATTATAGAACAGTACAAACGAGTCGCCGTGAGTGAAGGCTACTTCTATTGTTGACCCTCTGCCTATAACGTGGTGAGGTTTATAACCCTGCGCTGCTATTCTCGGTGCAGCTATACCACTGAAATAACGTTGAGGAAGGAGGAACACGTTTATTAGCGTCAATTTTCTTATACGGCCTGCATATTTTTAGTCACAGTAAAAATCTCAAAGAATGATGCTTTATTACCACGTTTATATTAGCTTGCCGAGTTGTCGTTCATGTTGTTGTATGCGTCAAATCTAGTAATCGCATTTTAAACCACTTCCCGATGAGCTAGGGATTTGAAACTTTAAACATAGCTCACAACTGGATGACACTGCAATATTTTTTTAAAAAACTGTGCGTCTAGGAGAAAAAAATAATGTAAATATTAACATTTACACCTCGCCGCGCGACGCTCAGTAGTGCGTCATCGCGTTCACAGATCCCCACTCCGCGCGCTAACGCTCCCTCCACAGCTACGCGTTCCCACTCCACTGACCCATTTCACACCGAAGGAGCTCGTTCAGTTTCAATTCGGACAATTTCGGAACTCCATCAAGAGACGTCGTCTCTCGGAGTCATCCCCTCATTCTTTCTCGCGCATTTCCATATCTTGCGTTTCTATATATCTGGCTATTTCATACCAGTATTACTATATCTTGCGTTCCATTTAAAAAAGACTAAAAAGTAGAAAATAAAAAAATATGTAGAAAAACTTTTTAAAAACCACAATTATATTCAAGTGCACTAAAAAGGAGAAAATAATTTTAAAAGCGTGAAGCGCCCACGAAGATTACGTCTATATAGTTTTGCGCTCCACGCTTTTATTTGTAGTGGCTAATGTCTAAAAAGATTATTTTCTCCTTTTTAGTGCATTTTAATATAAGCGTGGTTTTTAATGAAGTTCTTTTTATTAGACTGCGCATCCCATTGATGAGTCGGTGAAACTTGGAACATTGAAAAAATTAAATGAATCTTACTTATGCTGAATGTATCAGCATAATTAATGAAAGAAATTTTTATTCTGCTCCAATATGTTGCATTTATCTTCCTTTTTTATTCTACATGATGATCCTCGGTCCAATTTCATCAAAACGTCCCGTCGCGACGCTTTTATACATATTAATTATGCGCGCACAAAACTCGTTATTCCTGTAGCAAATTAATAACGATTAATTATGGTTCCTCGTAATTGCAAATTGGAACGGAAGGAGATCGGAAAGTTAAAGGGAAGGGAACGGTTGGGAAAGATAGATGTTTTAGCTTGATCGCGATGATTATTGACAAGTTGTCGATATTCAGCCCGACAGCGGATATTTCCCCGATAAACTGTATCTTTAAGAACATTTATATTTTAAGCCACACAATGATCGTTCTCGCTGCAAAAATCATTACTAGCAACTCTCGAATTGTATTTAACACAACTATAGTATAATTTAGTGCTAACATAAAAGAAATTATTCTTCAGTACATCTTAAGAGAATTGTAAATCTTGTATTACATGGTATCGTATAACAGGGAAGCAATTAATCAGCCATGTTATTCAAGGATTGCCAGTGTCGGTTTATCGAAAGGAGATATCTGAAGTCATAGCAGCTGCCTATTCCATTCCCATTACCTGAAACTTGAAACATAGGACTAACAGCTATTATCCATTTCAGATATCTTCTTCCGAGAAACCAACTATAATAGTTCACAAATGAAAACGATTAATTCCAAGTTTCTTCAAAATCTACTGTCAAACCACTTGATCGATTGAGATCACTTAAACTTTGCCATCCAAATGATTTCCCTTAAACATTTCCAAATAAACGTGTTTTATTCGATTCAGTTCCAGATTATTTGGAATTTGTTTACACAATTCTTCGGCCTGAAACACCCACTCGTCGATGTTGTATATTCTAACTTGCGTTATTTTCTTTATTTCACTCTATATCTAAATTTTGCATTTTCAAATAATCACTCAATAATTGAGTTATCTATTCTAAATTAGTTTGTAATTAATTCTTAATTCCTAATTAATTCATGGTATATTTCATTGTTAAACTTTGTTTACAATTTTATGCCGGAAGGTGTTGTATACCAACGATAAGATTCTCTCTAGCATTAGTAATCACTCATGTAATCTGAACGTTTCAGTTCGTCTCTCTATCTTCAGTTCGACATTCCATCTACCATTACTCATCTTTGAACCTCATCCCCATGATTCATCCCTTACTGACCATTAGACCTAAAACAACTCCCACTTTACAGAACTCAAAACCTATATCTCCTGCTGATTTCTTCTTCTCGCGAGCATTCTTTTCTCAGTCTTCATTCGCTTCCGATCAGTCTCTTACCGAGTCTTGTCTAGACTACTAAGATCTTTTGTATTACGTCCGTAGTTTGTATTTCGTTTAGAATTTGTACTTAATAAATATACTTATATTGAGTATCCGGAATACAACACCGATTTGTCCTCTTTCTCAGCTCTCGGATTCCAGCAGCGCTCCGCGTAATGAAATCGAATTATTAATATATTGCAGTAGTTTTTAACAAACACTTTTCTTCGTGTTTCGAGCCCCTCGTTCAAATCCCTATCAAGTAAACTGTGTTGAATTAAACACCAACTGCTCTCTGACTGTTTCTCATTATTCTCCTCATTAGAAAAGGAGGTTGAGAGCGGTCCCCTTTAAGTTCGCAAATTTTCATCTGCGCCGGTGAAAAGCTCTGGGCAAACTACTTCTTCGTTTCCAATGGAAGTGCGCGTATTGCAACAAGATCAATAACGTTCCGGTTTCATTAATTTCCGGTCACGTTGCTATTCATTCTTCAACACGGCGCGGCGCGCGGCGTGTGATAAACTTCGAGAACGCCATATAGCAAGCGCGAAGCGATGTGTCGCCGTAAACTTTTATTAAAAACCGTGAAATCACCATGGTTTTCGCATCCGCTCCCTTTAAAATTGCACGGAGACGCCGTGAATTACGATGAAAGCAATTTTAAGATTTATGACCTAATGTTCCGTTGTTTAAGTCACGCGGAATTAAGTTATTACCAGAAATAATGGCCAGATGACGAATTTTACGTACCAATCTAATAGTACGCTTCGCTAGCTATTTAATCAAACAAAATTTTTCAATGGAGCTTTCCCCTCGAGTTTTTCTTTTCTTTCTTTTTAATGATATTTTTGTACTTTTACCGACTCAAGTTTACAGATATTGGCTTTTCCCGTGACGCAGGATTAAAGAAAATGTAATTAGTTTTACACGCGTGCGTAACGGTGGCAGCGTATTATAATAATAATAATTCATGTTATTATCAGAGAAAATGTGAAATTGTAGATAATTACGTTTGTTCTCAATGTTTTACCAATTACACTAAAGCAAATATGAATTTCAACTTAATTATCAGTCATTTTAGCCGTTCTGCAAAATGTTTTTAATATGACCGTTTATAGAAGTCCAGTATCGCAATGTACAGCGACTGTGTTTGATGGGCAATTATGCGAGCGGTATTAGTCGTACGCAGGCAATTTGTAGCGTGAGCCAGATTTTGCGATGAATCGTATATCGCTTCATAGTTATCGATCGGTCGCCAAACCTCCAGCACGTGCCGACAGCTCCGAGGGCTGATAAAAAATTCAACAGCCCGAGCTCAAGGAACTCGAACAGTCTTCAAGACATTAAACCGTTACGGTTTTAGAAAATTGAAAATTATAATACCATTTCCTGCTGCTTCGTTTAACTTAACAAACCTGCGAAACTTTCCAAACCTACAAAAATCTCCAAACCCCCAAAATTTTCAAATCTCCAAAAATGCCTCAACCTCTAAAAATTTCAAAACCACCAAAAATTTGCAAAAATTTTAAAGAATGAGAAATTAAAAATGCTATTATGTTTCAAAATCGAAAATAAATTGTTTTTACCACGCTTATTACGACGCTTATATTAGCTTGCCGAGTCGTCGTTGTTGTATGCATCAGATCTTGTAATGGTATTTGAAACCACTTCCCGATGAGCTAGAGACTTGAAACTTAAACATAGCTCAGAACTATATGACAATGCAATATTAAAAAACAAATTAAAAAGAAAACTGTGCGTCTAGGAAAAAAAAATTTTAATATTAACCGTCACACCTCGCCGCGCAACGCTCGATAGTACGTGATCGCGTTCAGCAATCCCCACTCCGCGCGCCAGCGCTCCCTACTCCACCCTACCATCCCCTCGTTCTTTCTCGCGTATTTCCATATCTTGCGTTTCTATATCTTACTATTCATTCCAGTATTACTATATCTTGCGTTCCATTTAAAAAAGACTAAAAAGTAGAACGAAGAAACTCTTATATTAAAATGCATTAAAACGGAGAAAATAATTACATTCCTGGTTCTCCCAAAAATTGAATATAAATTTAAATAAAATCATGA
Source organism: Lasioglossum baleicum (assembly GCF_051020765.1). Lineage (NCBI taxonomy): Eukaryota > Metazoa > Arthropoda > Insecta > Hymenoptera > Halictidae > Lasioglossum > Lasioglossum baleicum. Next base: position 18,980,181 of record NC_134931.1, read on the forward strand.
CATTAGTTACTATAAAAATGAAAGCGTGGAGCGCTGAACTATATTGACGTAATCTTCGTGGGCGCGTTCCGGGCTTTTATTTTTATAGTCACTAATGTCATGATTTTATTTAAATTTATATTAAATTTTTGGGAGAACCAGGAAAAAAATGATTTTCTCCTTTTTAGTGAATTTTAACGTAAGCGTGGTTTAAAAAATTTTTTTTTTAATCGACTTCTGGTTGTTGAAATTGTGATGGAACATTTTTATTTGCATTTTGATATCAGCAAATGTAATATATGGATGGAGTAATAAAATAATAATAATAATAATAATAATAGTCAGGTAGTCCAGGTCCAGGTGTGTGGCTAAAGAATCACAGAAACTCGGAGACCGTTAGATAAGAATAATAGTTTAATACCAATACGGACGATTCAATATCGACGATCACAAATACAAGACAAACGTACTCAAAAATGACGGACACCGGAGACCGGTCTGTGAAAGAAGATCGGTAGAAAAACTCTCGGATTCGCAGTTCACCCTTCAATTTGGAAAGCGAGGCCAACTTTGTGCCCGCCGCGTTGCACATTCGCGCAGTCGACGTTGAAAGACAGAGCCGCCGTGATTTGCTCGGCGAGCTGTTGTTGCAAGCTGAAACCCAGTTGCAGATCCGTATTGAACTTGCACCGGAACGTCGATTTGTCGTCGATAATGTATTTCGCTGCTGCGCCCACGGTGTAATCTTGGCTTCCGCCGTTTTTATACATCAGACCGTTTATGGCGGTCTCCCATTCCTCGTTCACTTGAAAGTAACAAGAAACCTTTCGTTAGTCAAGGTAAACATGCATCGTAACCGGTGAATACAATAATGTCTCAATTGACGTAAAAACCTCGGGGAGATTCGATTGCGTCGGTCGTAGACGGTTACAGTAATTCTTCAATCGAAGTCCCAACAGCTGTGTTTTGAACGGACTTCAGTAGCGTAGTAGAGGCTGTTTTTTTTATGATTTGAATGGATATGAATCGACGAGCCGAACATAGAGAAGGACAGAATGAAATAGGACCGCGTGGCCGAAGCGTGTCGCCGTCTCCGACACAGTTCAAACACCCGTGCGTCATCACAATGTAACACCAAGATTTAATCTTCTTTATTTTTCATTATTTTTTGATGGAACTTTCACCAACACATTCGTGGCATTTTTCTAATGCAAAATGATACCAAACACGATATAATTTCAACTGTATTTAGTGGATTAATCGACGATGAAAGTTTCGAACGCAACGAAGATCCAGCGTAGTGGAAAGAAAGAGACGCGAACAAGCGCCGTCGCCGGCACAGTTCAAAGGCCCGCGTTGTCGCTGTTCTTCGTTGCCTTCGAAACTTTCACCGTCGATTAAACCACTAAATACAGTTGAAATTATATTGTGTTTGATGTCATTTCAATCAGAGATATGTCAGAAATAAGTTAGTGAAAGTCCCAGAAAAAAGAAATAATGAAAATTAAGAAGTTTGAAAATTCGATTCACTCGAGTCAATGTTGTGCTGTTCACATCGATATACCCGAGCCGAGATCAGATTACTAAAGTGGAGGGTATATTTTGTTTGCGTTAGGCGCGTACAGCCATTTTGCGTCAATTGAGACATTACTGTATAATATAAATTTTGCCAATATAACAACTTTTAATAACAAATTAGATACTGATTGAAGTGAGGCTGATTGAACCACCCCCAAATATTTAGATCAGTTTTTTTAATAAATATTACAAGCGTGTTCTAATTCCTTGTCATCCGTTTATGATATTATATTTTGTAGAAGGGCAATTTGTAGGATATCGTTAGCGCTGATGACGTCATGGACAATGTCATTTGCATCGAGTCGAGCATGTAACGAAGTCGATATTTTGAAAACCGAACGTTACAGGGAAATTGTTGACAAAAAGCCCGATGAAAAATATGTTCGCCGTCACAGAGAATATTGAGTATCCCCGATTTAATTGGGTCACCACGAGAAAAGATGGCCGAGGGAAGATCTTAGTCTTCGTCAACGAGAAAGAAATCGCGGATAGTTGTTAATGAGCTGTGAAGCGCATGGTTAGCCTACGGGTTTGTTATTTACTTAGGAGGCCCAGTTAATTGCGTAACGCACGCATTAGATTAATATAATGGGGTGTTCGTTTACAGCCTACATCGTTACGAACCGTAATTGGAACCCCAGCGATACGGACACACACGTGCAATTATGCATCGTCATTTGAACTGCCGAATTCATAACTACCGGCCGGAATAATCTTTATATGATTATTAATCCGGAATATTGTCTTCGCGCGTTGCTTCAATCCGCGCGGAACACTGAACTTCATGCATTTTAAACAAACGCCGCGGCGCCGGCGAAGAAAGCCGAACTGTTTTGTTAACGAACCTGCGAGCACGGTGGTGAATTTGCCAATTTATCATTTTCCTGTAACAACCACGGATTTTCATCAGGACATAAAAATTGTTTGCATTAGTTGAAAAGTACATGGACATTTCTCTCTTTATAAAATTACTGTCGAGTTGAAAATGATACATCGGTAATTTTGATTTCTTTAATTTGTTTACGATTTGATTTATTCGAAACAGAAGTTATTTTCAGATTAACCGTTTTATGGAACAATGTTGCATACTGTCCAACCTCCACACTGGGAATTCTCACAGAAATATTTGGTTTGTACATAAATTTTTTACATAATCTATATTGTACAACAGCAATCGTACAATTAAAAACAAGTATGTGTTATTATGATTGAAATTGGCAACATTTTGGTGTGGTTTGTTGTCGTTTGACGCCGACAAGTCGCACTAAGAGAACGGATATGAGATTTCGCAATTTTCAGTCAATCCCCTGGGACACAGTTTTTAAAATGTATTTTAATGAACAAGAGAGAGGAAATTAAAACGGAAGGGAGCACCGTGTGCCAGTTCCACGAGTTTCTATCAATTTTGAATAACCAGCCGGTTTCGAATAAAATATTTCGCTGGAGACGCCCCGTCACATATTTCAAAAAATCCGCTGAAAATAATATTAAATTATTCATCGTGATCTCTCTCTCTCTCTCTCTCTCTCTAACACTACCGAATCGAGTCACAAATCATTATCTAGTAACGACAGGAGCTATTATCAAACGCTGTAAGTACACTGCGAGTCCTAACGCATTACGAGAATATTTTACCTAAATTGCAGCAAATTGGAGTGAAATAAAAATTTGATTTATCTCTTGATATTTCAGTTCTTCTAATGTTTTTACTGTTTTAAATTGCATCTACTCATTTTTGGCATAAACGCCACTTTTTGAACTTTGTAGAACGCCTAATGAAAAATTCAACCCGTACAGCAGAATCTATCGGAAACAGTTTCCACAGGGATGATCGTATTTCCTCGGAGATTTTGAACACAAACAGAAAAGACAATACCTTCCTAATTTTCAAAGCGAGCAAACAAGTCGGTCGGAAAACACAAGAAAAAGAATCGCGCATGCAAACAAGCCTGTCCGCGGGGGAATGTAAAAAGCGGCGAAAAGGAAGATGGTACGATTCGAAAAAACGAAACGGATGGGAAGAAAATCGAGAAAAGAAAACGTCGACGCACGGGGGAAAGAAAAAGAGAAACGAGATCCCACATCCCGCCGCGGCTGTTAGTTCAGGATTACTTTCATCCATTTCCTTCGGATTTATTTTCGTCTTGGTCGAACCGTAATTACATTTCCTTCCGCGGGAGGCCTGGGATTATGAAGTGTGCATTGGAAACGCGTAAAAGGTACGGTCATGCCTCGATCTGTGCGACTAATTTAGAGACACATAACGGTGGGAGGAGTTCCTTGCCCGCGGCGATCAAAAACGAACGGAATACAATATCGCTGGTCCGTTTATTTAATATTGAAGCTCTGGTCACGTGCTGCCCCAGGCGAAGAAACAATAACACTAACTAGGCTGTTTACCTGTACATTTCAGGGCGAGGCAGACGAGGAAATGCAATTTGTTCTTATTACCTTGTTATCCATGCCAATACGATAGGAAAACAGTAACTCGAGTCCTTCGCAAACATCCAACAACGAATTTCATTTTTATATTCCGTTGGCCCAGTCGTTTTACTCTGTTTGTCAATTTATGACATGTGCGAATTAAAAATGCCGGAGCAGAAAAATTGCGTTCGTGTTTTTGACGGCATTGTCCTTTAGGCGACAACATATTATTGTATTATTTTCACTTTAGCTATTTTTAACATTGTTATTTCATGTTATCGAATTTGAAAATTCTTTCGGCGCTACCGTTTCGATGAATTAATAACGATTTCGTTTCGATTAATCAATTGATCGAAACGGTAGCGCCGAAAGCATTTTTTTGATAACATTTACGATCGATAATTGGAATTATGTTATTTCATGTTGCTTTACATTATTTTTATCGGAAGACCACAATAATATCTTTTATCCTTTGCTATGTTTATACATATACTGCCTCGCTTTATTTTTATCGGGAGAGTCAACAATATAATTTATTTTATCCCCGGTCATGCTTATTATAGTAAAAAAAGAACACAGTTGCATCTTTATAATCAAAGTCTAGATCTTTAACCTTTTCCTTACACTTTACAGAGAATTTCTATTCTCATCAAAATGAAACATGCGTAGAAAAATCAGTTCTGAATTTCTGCTTTTCTAGAAGCGATAGTTAAAGTATCGATTCCGTTTCTAGATGCATTTCCTCGTCCTATGAATAAACCCTTAGAAATTGTCAAGGTGTTCGCCTACTATGCAAAATTACTGATGTGTCGTACTCGCAATCAAACTTCAGGAAAAGTGTTTTACAGGTGTCACGGGAACTATGTCCAAGTGACAACATAATTCAAGGCTCCCGCAATTGCCGAGTCCACTTTTTTCTAGACGATTTCGAAACTTTACCTGGTGAATAAATTAACAGACAATCGCGAACCGCAAACCGTTCGATCAACGCGCAGTTCGTCGAACCGGATAGCAGAAACGAATCAGTGAAGCTTCATTGAAATTTTAAACAACAGTACCGGATCGTTGGAAAAGCAGAATGAAAATTGCCTGGCAGAATATTTGCCGATATTACGCTTAAAACTGTATCCGCGTGCCCTTTTCACATTGAATTCCCGGTGCCGATCACGCACAGTGATGAAACACCGGAATCATTCCGCGTGTAAGGCTAATTCTTTTTCGAATGAATACTAGGAACGGGTAATTCCGATACGTCCGGTCTAATGGACGGCGTTTCACGCGGACACAAAGCCGTCCTGTGCATAATTTCTGCGCGGCCATTTTGCACAGGGATTGCCGTCGTTCTACGCCGGAATCGATATTCGCAATTACGGTTGAAAACTTACTTCGGCGACCATTATTAGTTTAAGGGTGCCCATCTACTTATTTCCCGCGAAACAATCATACGAGATTTGCACGATTGCTATGAAAAATTCATCTCCAATATCGCAAGGCACCTCTTCAGGGGCCCTGGAGGTCGTAACATGATATAGGATAACACTACTGGAGAATAATTAGACACAAAATAGTTCTATGTACGAGCGATCGATATAAAGTTCTCGTATCGATAACTGTTATGAGTAGACTGCGGATTTTATGCATTTATGACAAAAATGGGCACGCACCATTTAAAGCAGTGGACATGTTAAAACTATTTAAGGACACCACTAACTTAATAGAATAAATAAAAGAAGAATACAATTATTATTTGGCTATTATTTGTTATTTAACATCACTTTGAATTGTTTCGTGAACAGTCCGGCCTATAGCTGGTTTTCTAATGAATTTGTTTGTACTGGTTACACCATTACGAGATCGAATTTCACCCTGCAGAAATTTTATTTGGGTCCGAAACAGTGAAGAATGGCGACGCTAATTTTTGGGATGCTTGCTCAGGGTATTTGTGTTTCAATGAATTCGTTATTTATTTCATGAAGAGTGGCTGTTTAATGAATTTGTTTGTACTGCTTAACACCATCGCCAAAATTGTGAATTTTAGGTTAGACGTTGAGCATAATAAATCCACAATTGTACGGGAGTAACAAAGAGAATGTTTGATGGAATCGGATAGAATTGGTGATCTACTGTGTGAGATATTTGAAGGTCAAGAAGATGGATATGAATTAAAGCTTCACCTTTGTACATAACGGATAGCCCGCACTCTTGCGGCATCGAGTTGCATCGAAAGTGAAAGTCGACGTCCCGATAGCTGAAAGCCATGCTCATGTCGTTCTTCGTCAACCTGTTCGTCTCTGTGCTGTAACCACCCTGGTATCCGATTAAGAGACCTTTGATGGCGGCGACTATAGACCCCAGAATGTTCACGTTCGAGTTCATATCGCTGGCTGTAACATAGAACACAATGCCGTAGTACGCGAACGCGTGGGCGCTATCAAAAATCGTTTCATTCATTCCAACGATTTTTTAACCGCGTTTTCGCAAACTTTCCTCCCACAGCTTTTTAGATTAAATTATATTATGTTACATTGAAAACAATAACGCCATTGGGAACGAAATTATAGCATTGAATTGCTTGCGTTGTTGCAGATATTCCATCCACCTCTTTCATATCAGAGGTTTAAAAGAGAAAATAATGTTTTCCTGGTTCTCCCAACAATTTAATATAAATTTATATAAAATCATGACATTAGTGACTATAAAAATAAAAGCCTGGCGCCCACGAAGATTCCGTCAATATAGTTTAGCACTCCACGCTTATATTTTTGTAGTCGCTAATGTCATGATTTTATTTAAATTTATATTAAACTTTTGGGAGAACCCCAGGAAAAAAATGATTTTCTCCTTTTTAGTGCATTTTAATATAAGCGTCATTCTTAAAAATTTTTTTATATATTTTTCTATTTTCTACTTTTTAGTCTTTTTTAAACGGAACGCAAGATATAGTAATGCTGGTATGAAATAGTAAGATATAGAAACGCAAGATATGGAAATACGCGAGAAAGAATGAGGGGATGACTCCGAGAGACGACGTCTCTTGATGGAGTCCGAAATTGTCCGAAATGGAACTGAATGAACGGAACACCACACTGAAGCTCCTTCCGTGCGAAGTGGATCAGTGGAGTGGGGATGAGTCGGAGTGGGAACCCGCAGTGGAGTAGGGATGGCTGAACGCGATCACGTACTACCGAGCGGCGAGGTGTGACGGTTAACATTTAAATATTTTTTTTCTCTTAGACGCACAGTTTTTTAAAAAATGTTCTTCAATGTTGCTTTGTCATCCAGTTCTGCATACAACAACGACAACATCGACAACTCGACAAGCTAATATAAACGTGGTAAAAAAATATATAATACATATAACAAAAACGTGGTAAAATGGCACATGGGAATACAGTACGAAACTTAGATGGAAATATAAATGTATAAAATATACAAAAATTAATGAGGCCTGGGCGCTAAAAAGTTGGATACAGTTGAAGCATGGAAAAAAAGTTTCAAACGTGCCTCATACATGTTCTCCGTTAAATTATTTGATCATCTAGAATGAGCCGTGCTGTGCCATTGAAAATTCTGACGGAATTCCGGGAGGTTTTTTGTTTTTTTGTAAAATTGTGTCGGTTGTATTGTTAGAAATTTGGCGTTGATTATGTAACGCGCCTCAAAGGGCGAATATTTTCAGTCCAATTATCAAGAATGTTTTTCGCTCCACACATTTCTCGCGAAAAAACCATTTTTCTGGCGGAACCGTTTCGCCTTTGAAGGGCCGCGTTCTGCATGCGACGCATTAAACGAAACGTTGATTGGATTTATTAGCGAGTGAAACGCGCAGGAAAGATAATTCCTTGGAAGGTTGAATTTTTTCAATAAAATTCCTCCGCTTCTACAAATAGACTCGCTCGCTAATAAGGAATGCGCATGATAATCCAAGCGCTGCAGAGAGAATTCAGTCCTTTAATTTCGATATTTTTCGATAAATTCGATAATTTCGAGGATAAAATCGATTATTTTTTACTGTCCCAGAGGATTTACACGGTTCACAATTTCATAAAAATTATGAAAACTTGTTCAACATTCCCGATGAGGATTTTTTCAAATATTCAATGCATTTCCCTCGGAGGATTAAATCATGTATCAATCACTGGAATATTGAGAAACTATGTAAATAGTTGAATTATTTATTTGCAAGATCAGGAGCTGGATGAGCGAGTGTGATGTTGCTAATATAGCACTCATCCTCGACGGATTAAAGGTGAATGTAAAAAGACCATAGTCGAGTAGTCTTTTAAACAGAAAATCCGTATACGGTTCTGCGAATGTTTTTATAAATCGAAACGGTTGAAAAACGGAGGAAGTGTTCAAAAATTCAAATGCAATTTAATATACGTGTTAAATGGTAAATGAAATTTAAAAAAATTGAAATTCAGTTTATCAAGGATAGCTGTTTGTGTGTTGAAAGCTATTGTTCGGTTGAAGATTTCAATCACGGCTCTAAAAATATGAATCGAAAGGTGCCCTTATTTTCTCTTATCGCGACAAAGGGACGAAGATGATTGAAAAAAAAGAATTCCGACCAACCCAAGCGTTCAGACCTTTATCAGATCGATTTGTTCTTGGACTAATTAACCTTTCGATGGTGGAGCACCCGTGGGAACAAGAATACCGTTGGAATTGGAAATTTCCGCCATCGACGGTCTATGGCGTTTTGTTGGTAAACATCAAACGCCCCGTCCCGATGCCCACCGTCTCGGACGTCGAAACTTGAATTTACTCGCGGAACCATTGTTCCTCTGACTCGCGTTTGGTGTCGACAGTGAGGTACGTCGCGCGCAGTGCATCGACTTGGATTTTCGTTTCGGTATTCTTAAATCGCTGTCTAAAAGGTGAGCGTTCTCGTTAGATCATCGATCTGAGTAATTATAAAACGTCTTTGGAACAACATTTAACAATCGACCGACACTCGGTGAAACGGAAATCCGGAAAAATTTGCGTTACACCGGCTGTTGACGTTTGGATATTCAAATCACGACATTCACCTCCGTTCCTAAAATTTTATTATGCATTAATTCCGTGGCTCCAGGAGCCGTGGAAACAGTGTTCCTGGAATCATTAATTACTGTAAAATCGAATAACCAGGTGGAAAATCTAAATCATTTATTCAAATGAGGACGGCCAATATTCTACCGGAATCACAGTGGTCCAAATCGAGAAATTCAGTGACTTTTGGCAAAAAAAAACGAACACTTGATAAATATTATAGTTGTAACAAATGTTGAAAGTCGGACATTTTAAGATGAGTATTCTTCACGAGAAAAATTGCTTCTCTTGGATGCGATGCATGCTATTATTGTTATATTATAAAACCATTATTATAAATTATTATAAAAAATATCTTTTGACTTATTCATACTTTTTGTATGCGTTGATTAAAAAACGATTCCTCAAATTTGCATTTTACCCATTCCGTAAAACATTGCATGTGTGAAACATAAATATAAAATACACACTTAGAAAGAAAAAATGGTGTGGAAGATTGTATTTAAATAATTTTTTTTCCGTGAAGAATATCAATGAAAATTAATTGAAAATTATTGTTTAACAAATGAAACAAATATTAATTTGTCTATGGTTCAAATGGACCATTTTTAAATGAATTTTAGTGCAAATTTCATCCCGATATCTCTTGTGGTTCAAAAGTTATAACAAAAAGTCGCTAAATTTCTCGATTTGGACCACTGTGCGGCATGGCGCCATGCGTAAACGATAATAATTTATTTAACGAACGTTCCGACGTATCAAGTACACAATGCGCAATCGATTTCTCGCACCGGAATACTTCAGACCAGTCGCCTGCTCAAGATCCTTTTACTGGAAATAGGGAAAAGTCGTTGACGTCACGACAATTAATAAATCCTGCGAATTTTATGTACTCGTGACGAACAGGAATAGATCGACTGCAATGCGTATTGAACCCGTTCAAATGATTTTGAAAAAAAGTCCCCAAGAAAAAGAGGGGAAATGAGCAAATCGAACTCGATTTCATATTTTCCAATGACACACGCAATCCGTGGGAGAAAAGTAATATCCGGCAAAATATCGAAACTTTTCAAAAGCCAATGGTGGGCGTAACGTTACCGTTACGAGTTTTAAATAAATCAAGCAACGCGTTCGATTCGTATTATCGTTCTCTGAAAGTGCGAGTGTTCTCTGAAAACACGCGATCAATTCAGTCAGACGTAAAATTATTTAAAGACCGAAACAAACTAACAGATCGAACAGCTCGCGTTGATTATCTCCTTGACGCAGGTGGCGCCGATTTTGATCGTTTTCGCGGTGGTTGACGGGTTGTAACTAAGCTCCGTCTGAAATCCAACGTCCGCAATCAAGGCTGGGTTCAGAATGTGACCGACCGTCACCGTTCCGTCCAACGTCCATTTTTGCAAAAACGTCCCGCATTCCTCTGTCTTGTATTCTGCACCTGCGGTGCCAGACAACTGCAATTACGAAATTAGTAATAACTACTCTGGGATTGAATCACTCGCTCGGAGAGTCTCTCTACTTTGATGGAAAGCGATGGTGCTACTTTTCTGAATTTTATTTAAACTAGCGGAGACATTGAATTTAAACTTTGCGGATTTGTTCGTCAGTCTTTGCAGAATATATAGAAATGTCTTGAGATGCGAATAATTGTGTGGGCGGATAGATAAAGGTGTAAGTAACAAATTGTCTGTTTTCTGTAGAAGAGTTTTTAGCGAGGTATGTTGTCCCTTTTTGATGAATGAAGATAATAACACAGATCAATCACAAATATATATACATATATTGTTATGGTTAATCTCTAATACGAAAAAAAGATAATAATTATCTTCATTCATCAAAAAAGGACAACATGTCGCTGCTCCGGAGGTATAATGACGCAACTGTAAAATTGTGTGAAATTGACTTTATTGTGTTGACGGACTCAAAAATGCATTTACCAGATGTCTGCAAATCGACATAATGTAAATCGAGGCTGGTATTTATTATTTTATCAATTGAAATTACTTAAAAGTTGCAATAATAACTTAATAACCCACAATGTCTATAAACTACTCTCATAGAAGAATTAAACCGAATCTTCAATTTTTGCAGTTGTATTATACTTCCGGAGCAGCGATATTTTGTTAAAAACTCTTTTACAGAAAACAAACTTGACACCTTTATATCCATCCACCTCTTCGATTACTATGTCCGAAATTACAGCGTTTTTATCATATCGTCTTAAAAGATGGCAAAGTCGAGAGACCACTGAAGATTCGCATTTGTTAAATAATTTAAATATTTAATGCCCGTTCGCGCATTTATGCATGGAATCGGATAAAAAAATATATTTAAAAATTGGTGCCCGTGTGGGAGCTTCTCTTTGACAGAATGTAGCCGTAACGTGTGAGTGAAGTTCATTCGAACGTAAATTTCATTAGCGCGTAAAATATGAAAACCATTCGACAAGAAATAAATTCAATTTTCCATAGAACGTTTCATAAATAAATTTCATAAATACAATTAGTATTAATCACTAACAATATCACATTCAATATTCTATTCAATCGCTGGACTCCGTATTTTATGCATTTATAACAAGAATGAGCAGGTGCAATTTAAAACAGTGAAAATATTAACCCGGCGTTGGTAAGGTGGGAAAATGTATCGTAAGTGGTAAGGTGGGGTCTCACAGACCACCGAAATAATTTATTGTATTATACAGGGTGACAAGAAATAACGGAGTTAATCATTTCTTATTATAATTCTGTCAAATCGACGAATTTTGAAAAACCAAATAACAACGACCATAACATGGACCTTTAGTATTCATATATTTAAGAAGTTTCGAAATGGCCACCTTTTGCGCCGATACAGAGGCTCAAACGTGTCTTGAAATTTTCGGCAATGGGCCGCAGCTCTTCTGGCGTCATTCGGTCCCACTCCTGGTACAGAGATTTTTTCAATGACTCGAAATTTTTATGAGGCCGAGCACAGGCCCTGGCCTCCAAAATCGACCAAACGCTGGAATTCATAGAGTTGAGGTCCGGTGAGTACGGCGGCCATTCCACAGATGTGATGAAACCTGTAAAATGGGCTTTGCACCACTCCTGAGTCGTTTTCGCCCTGTGGGCCGGCGCGGAATCCTGCTGTAACGTCCATTCCGGATCGCCGAGCTGCTGTTGGGCCCACAGAAGTACGACGGTTTCGAGAATGTCCCGTCGATACACTTCTTGGTTGATTTTGACCCCTTGATCCACGAAAACCGTAGCAAATCCCATTTTCCAGGTTTCATCACATCTGCGGAATGACCGCCGTACTTGCCGGATCTCAACTCTACGAACTCCAGCGTTTGGTCGATTTTGGAGGCCAGGGTCTGTGCTCAGCCCCATAAAAGTTTCGAGCCGCTGAAAAAATCTCTGCGCCGGGTGTGGGACCGAATGACGCCAGAAGAGCTGCGGCCCATAGCCGAAAATTTCGAAACACGTTTCAGCCTCTGAATCGGCTCAAAGGGTGGCCACTTCGAAACTTCTTAAATATATGAATACTAAAGGTCTATGTTATGGTTGATATCATTTGGTTTTTCAAAATTCGTCGATTTGACAGAATTATAATAAGAAATGTTTAACTCCGTTATTTCTTGTCACCCTGTACAAATAAATACCTTTTTCAAAAATACTTAACTAATGAAACATCTTTACAATGTTACAATCAATCTAAAATCTCTGGGGTCTGTGAGACCCCCACCTAACTAACGCCGGGTTAAAAGATTTTCAGAGAAGAAAGCCAGCTAATAAAAACGTAGTAATAAAAATAGGTCATTTCTATTCTTTGGGCAACCCTTAGCACAGAAAGGGGATTGAAATGACTAAATAGAATTGGCATTCTTGTACCTTTTTGTGGTCGCAGTCGAGGGCCAAATCGCTGTTCATATTCAGAGGTTCGCCAGATTTTTTACAGGTCAGCTTGATCAGACTTTTGCCATAGTGGTAGCCCATTTTGAACACGTCCCTCGCGCTTTTCCCCAGGTCCGTGTAACTCGGTACGCTCATGATGCATGAGACTATTCGAATAGGTCAACGAGGAATAACAAGATAGGGGCCGATCGGATTAGCTGCAAAAGTTAGACATTTTTATTACGAACCCGTCAGCTCTTGCTGAGGTTAGTAAAATTAGTCGAACTGGCTCGGATGGAACGTATTAACCGGCTCGGTGAGCTAATTGCGAAGGAGTTGCGGGCATAGTAATATCGTGTCGAAAAGTTCAAGTGTGTAGGGGTTAGGGGAACGTTTACCAGATTGCAACGTCGATGGGATGAATCTCGGCGACGATCCATCCGACGGTTCGCAACATCGCCGTCCTTAACCTTCGTCGAAACGGTGGATCGCTCGCCGAGATCACGGGGGATATATCCTAGTCAACAGATCCTACTTATCAGTTCTGACAGGGATTAGTCGATAACACGGCCACTGACGTTTCTCGCGATTAGGACGAATCATTACGATCATTACCGAGCACGTCGTGGAAGGCGGCGATTTCAGAATGTTGTGTCGGGTCTTCGAATTTGTTTCGTTCGTGATGAACACTGGCGTATTCGATGGTCCTCGTTTTCGGTAATATATCATTCACGGAGAAAATTAAGGTCGCTATTGAACTTTTCTCCCTTCATTTTATAACGCGATTTTTCAATATTGTTTTTGGAGAAGCGCGAGATAATGAATTACGAGAAAATATTTTTCTGTAAGTTCTATTATTTTATAATTACGGCCCATGTTTTTTTACCGAGCGAGCTCGCGATTAACCTTGGCAGAATTGAGACTCGAGATTAAGAAATTTCTCTGCTAAATTAGAAACGATTTTTTAATGTCACTTTCGGAAGAATATAGGATAACGGATAATGTGCCTTTTTCCATTTTTTTCTATTATAGTGTAATTACGGACCTCGTTTTCGTAAGCGTGTTCGTAATTAACGCCGGGGAAATTAAGGCCGAGGACTGAGGAATTTCTCCCCGTACATACTCGTTTTTCTTTCCTAGAAATCTATGTATTTGCTAGATCCGAAACGATTTTTTAATGTCACCTCTGAAAGAATGTGGAATTATGAGAAATTGTTTCGAATAACATTTTTTACAATCATCTTCTATCGTAGTGTAATTATGCTCCTCGTGTCCCTCAGCGAGATTGTAATTAATCCTGGGGTAAATTAAGCCTCGAGACTAAGGAATTATACCGTGAACAGAAAATCTATTTAGTTCAAATATTTACTTCGTTAGCAATCAATGTCTCTGATAATGACTTGGATAATACAATCTTCCCCAATGACTTTTATTAATAAGACGATTACTCGCAAACAGGACCATCGATTGCGCCAATTTAAGTACGTAATTATCGCAATATCGAAATCGATTTCCCAATTGTCGGCAAATTGCGCCCGGGACGCCTATTATTCCCCACCGGCTAACTGGTTTTCAGATAACGAATGGGGGGCTTAAATATCGTTACACGTGGAGATGGGAATCGATAGCCGCCATAGTGAGAATAAAAATACCGCCAGTAACCAGAGAAACAATTATCTCGCAGCCACGGATTACAACATAAACGATATATCTCTTTTCAGAAATTAATCAACCGTGCTCAAACTTTTTTAAAAGTCAAACAAGTTTCACCACATGCGTTCCAATTGCAATTCAATATCTTTTATAATACCATTATTGTTTAAAGTTGAAAATTTCTTTTTTTTTCAAGTCTTGTTTCTCAAGAACTGTTCGTCTAGGAGAAAAATTAAGGGCAGATTCGGAATCAGCGCATAAAACTCTATAAGTACCACAATCACAATGTAATTGTGAAACAAATTTGGTGTTGGACAGTGTTATTAAACGATACTTCAACTTACTTTTGGCACACCAAATTTTGTATATTATATTTAGTATAGAAAGATGAATATCTTGATAAATCTTCAGATCACTGTGATTATCGTGATAAATTTTGTTTTCAACATTACCATTAAATATGTAATCAACTTGTTTATTTTTATAAGTGAATAAATAGTACTGTTATCGTGATTTCATTATTGAAAATACGAGTATTAACTTACTTTTGTTATCCACTGTACGTATATGCGGATCTAGCAATGTGTGCGTGTGCCACCGCACTCTTGCACGGGTGCGCGATACTCTGAGTATGTAATTTTGTTGTGTAAAATGTCATTCGCAGTTTTCAATCATGTAAACGACATTACCGGGACACGATCTCGTGGGCGTTTACCCCAAGGGGATGTGACAATCGAATGACAGCGCTCGAATCGAGCAAACGGCAAATAATTAATATTTATATTTTATCTGGATTAGGGGAGATCGTAATGCAAATTCCTGTTCGATTCGAGAAACAACTCCCGTTGCAATAACTGCAACGTGAATGAATCATTTGCTCATTTCGCGCGCGTTAATTTTGCAGCACGTGCGCCGTTTTATTTGCAGTGCCGCGTGCCGACGAAAAGACTCCACGCGTTTCGAACAATTGGTTCTGCGAAATGGTCGCGTGTCGGGTGAAATCTCTGATAAAGTTATTTCTCGCGTTCGTGTCTCAGGTTCATGCTTTCGTCCACGTGCCAGCCTGTTATTGTTGCTGATCGTTAAGAAAATTCTCACATTTTTATTCCCTGCTCGTTGCTCGCGTTTCTGATTACAATCTGATTACAAGTCAGCTCTCACGACACCGAGAGATCCTATCTTCGTTACACTGATCGCTTTTACTCGGAAACTTCGTGACAACGTACACCTTCCTTAGGGGAATTTACTGGGAAAAATGTGTGTCGGTACATTTCCCTATTTTACCACGCTTATATTTTCAATATGCAACAGGTTTAATAATCTATATTCTTCATTTTTCTTACAACGCTTATATTAGCTTGCCGAGTTGTTGTTGTTGCATGCGACAAATCTTGTAATCGTATTTAAACCACATCCCGATGAGCTAGAGACTTGAAACTTTAAACATAGCTCAGAACTGGATGAAAATGCAATATTAAAAAACAAATTTAAAAAAAAAACTACGAGTCTAGGAGAAAAATAATATTTTAATATTAACCGTGACACACACACACACCTTGCCGCGCGTGACACCACTACGCGTTCCCACTCCGACTCCGACAGGATTTTTTATGACCATCAGATGTACGCCTTAAAACCGTGTAGATCCTATTTAGTCGTTTTTTCTTATTTTCAACAATAGCGCAAATAATTTATATAATTAAAACCCTGTATATTGGATATATTGGATAATCGATGCTACGTTCTCTTTTTATCAGAGACGATAATTTTGCACCTCCATTGTAGAACGTTTAAAAGCTACTTCATTTTGCACACATTTTTTATTTTTGTGTGTGTGTGTGAACGATGTTAATAGAATTCTTAAGAAGTAACTTGCAACCTACATATATCATGCGATACGGTTTCTAAGAACTTAGGACATCGGTGGTCATCCTTTTAGTTGATATATTTCCCGGCCTCAATTGAATCAATCTTTTAAACGTCCTATGACCTAATAAGGACTCTGTAATCTTCGAGGCAGACTTACGAACAGAGATTAGGGTCAAAGTGAATCCCGTTGCATCGAGACAACCATTATACGAATTAGCTTGCATCGCTGTGAACCGACGTCTCGCGTGTTAGCCTAATTTCCTGTGATGCCTGTCAGCAACATCGGCGTTTCCCTTTCATTATACGGAGAAATTAAACTATCCAAAGTTTCAATGAGACTCGGCATTCTTTAATAGAACTGAAGAGAGTTTAACAAATAAACAAGCGATTTCCAATATACCATAATAAATGCTCGGTAAACTAAAATTAGACGTTACCGTATCTTTCTATTTATCTCCTTTTTCAAATAATGAGAGGATACATTCATTAAATCAAATTAAAATAATTTAATTTCGCTCGGATAATTACGAGCGATGAGCAATCGTGATGAATTGTTATCCAATATCCGAGCAATCCAATTAATATTTTCAACACTGTAACCAATACATCATGAACTAGAAATTCTTATTTTATATAAACCGCAATGACAATTTGTCATAATAATTAAAAAATATATAGAAAAGACTTTTTAAGAACCACACTTATATTAAAATGCACTGAAAAGAAGAAAATAATTTTTTTAGACATTAGTCAGTATAAATAAAAGCGTGGAGCGGTAAACTATATTGACGTAATCTTCGTGGGCGCTCCACACTTTTATTTATAGTCACTAATGTCTAAAAAAATTATTTTCTCCTATTTAGTGCATTTTAATATAAGCGTGGTTCTTAAAATGTTTTTTTATATATATTTTTATTATCTACTTTTCAGTCTTTTTTAAATGGAACGCAAGATATAGTAATACTGGTATGAAATAGTGAGATATATAGAAACGCAAGATATGGAAATACCCGACATAGTCTCTTGATGGAGTCTGAAATTGTTCGAAATGGAACCGAATGAACGGAACACCACACTGACTTAGCTCCTTCGGTGCGAAATGGGTCAGTGGAGTGGGGATGAGTCGGAGAAGGAAACGTGTAGTGGAGTAGGGAGCGCTGGCGCACGGAGTGGGGATCGCTGAACGCGATCACGTACTATCGAGCGTCGCTCGACGAGGTGTCACGGTTAATATAAACATTTCTTTTTCTCCTAGACGCACGGTTTTTTTTTAAATTTCTTTTTTAATATTGCATTGTCGTCCAGCTCTGAACTATGTTTAAAGTTTCAAGTCTTTAACCCATCGGGAAGTGGTTTAAAATTCGATTACAAGATTTGACGCATACAACAACAACTTGGCAAGCTAATATAAGCGTGGTAATAATAAAATATGAATTTCCTATCAGAAATTTCTAACTACCATAAATACTTAAAGCTCAGCAACCTTATTATTTACAACCTTCAAGCGCACTGAAACTTCAAGCCCGATTTTCTCGAGACCGGAGCCCGATAAGAAGAACTTCGATTTTACATTTTCGGCGCAGTTTTTGCCGTAGATCAAGCCACGAATAACTGGAGTGCCTCGCACAAGCGGTGTCCGAAAGAATTTCGATAGAAATTTCGCGGGTCACCGAAGGATTCAAGTAACTCGCTGCGAGCGGCCCCGAACTAATAACTTCTTTCTTGCGACACAATCTTGTCGGGGCAGTTTACCCGAAAGTTTCCCGAACCCGGGGACATCTATACACGTCAAAGTCAAGCAACCGAATGGAGTATCCCGTCCGAGGAGTCACGAATGTCCGAGGAATGTTCCAAAGCTCGGATTCATGTCAATAACAAAGTTCAAAATTATTATGGACAGAAAGAAAATGATTTCTCAGGGTGGTTTTCTGCAAATGACCCTTTCAGTGACCATTTTCTAGAAAGTACGATGTTCCATCGCGTAACTATTGTGCATCAAAGTTTCAACATGCTGAAATGGGTGGACCATTGAAGAAACTTCCGGATCCTAAACTTTGCAAATTTAAGAGACCACTATCTCCAAATCCTTTCACCCTTCTCCACCCTTTCACTCGAGAAACCCGTTGATCTGGAGAACGTGGACGTGAAATCTGTCCGACGTCATTGTTAGACTAGGATCGATACGATCCGCGGATAAGCTCGCTCCTCCGCGACGTATTGGAAGATCAATCCTGACGGATTGCCGTGAAATCTTTCTGTTCCCATTGTAATTCGATTTTTATCACAGGCTGGATTTTCTACGTTCCCGGCGCGCTCTCTCGCCTTTGTTGTAGCTTATGGGTGTAGCGTTGACATTGATAACGCGACCTACCTGCTGGGAGCTAGAAAGACTTTGTCCTTTTTTATCGGAGTCGATGGGAACCGAGATCCACGAATTTGTTACTTAAGATCCCGCGGAAAAGATAGAATTCAATTTTGTCACTCGATCTTGAGACTCCATTGAATTATTCTGAAGTTGCCAATAAAACGATCGAGCTTATATTTTATTCGATATCGCTCCAACAAAATATTCAGGCTTCTATTTTCTTTAATATTGTTCCGATAACATTCTTAAGCTTACATTTCCTTTGATATTGCTCTTCCAAAAGGTTCAGATTTATCCTTTCTTTGATACTGCATCGACTAAAGTGTTCAGTTACCGACGCACTGTCACATTTTTTCAAATTAGAGACAGTACTGCAGCGATACCTTTTAAAAAGAAAATTCACTCAACCGGATGCGCACGCAGCTTCCATCTCGCAAATTCTCAAAGATACTACTCAACAGAAGCTCATTTCCCTCATAAAAACCATCACCGTGGTCGAGATAATATGCAAACGGAGCTGAAGCATATTGTTTACAGTGTTCCGCATAGTAAAACAGTGTCTAAAACGCATAAACGTCCACAATCTAGGGATCGTGGGACGCACGAAGATACAGGTGCAATAAAACACTGGCGAGGCACACCGGGAAAAAGAAGCGGACATCAAACGCACGTGTTTACTGTTCATCGACACGTACCTTTCGTACGGCATTGTGTGCAGGAATACAAAGGCTTCGAGTAACAAAGAACGCCTGTTATCTTTTCGTATATTTATGACAATACGTCGCGAGCAATATTAGAGGCCGTGTGCCGTCGGCGACGGGAAGGAATCAATAAGGCAATTTTTATCGCAAACAAGCCGGGCAACGTCCCGACATCTCGAAGCCTTTATCTAGCCTCCATCGCGGGAAGCTCGGAGCTTTTTTCTTTTCTCTGGACTTGAGTCTTACGAATCATCAATCCTGTTCGACAAAAGTCGTTGTGGTGGCTGGCATGCGATTTTGTAATTTCTATTGCGAGGGACTTGGTGGTTTAGTTATCATCAAGTTCATTATTAACAAGAAACAATATAAATAGAGCCGAATTCTTTTATTCAAGCAATAAGCTTTAATGAATAAGATATTTCCCCTTTTGTTCGATGATCTTTTGCCAGAAAGAACAAACAAGAAAATATTTTATTGACTAAAGTTCGTCGCTTGAATAAAGAAATTCGATTTTTATTTCACCTTAAAATACCGACATTACTTTCTTGCCGACCCGATGCACAAAAATTCAGAACAAATTCGATCACGTTGGCTGCGTTAAACTCGTGCTTCAAAGTGTACAGAATCCTCCGACCCTGGAGAGTTATCATTCGTTAGTTCCCTGGCTCTGGGAAGCCGCCTTCCCGAAACAGTTCACGCGGAATGAAGTTAATGATAACCCATTCGCTGACGCAAAGCGGTGTACACGCGGCGCAGACTCTCGTAACTGGCGCATAAGTTTCTAACTGTGATTCGCCGTAGTTGGGCCCCCTTCTCTCGGAACGATTCGACGAATTTCCAATTAACGGCATTTACCCCGCGGCTTCGCTGAAAACAGTTCTCCTCGACGGCAGTTTACTACTTGCCGAGTTTTTGGCACTTGACCCCGACGAACTAGAAAGTTTCCTCGCGTGCTGCCATTCGTAAACTGTCTTGTAGTAGTACTACATCCAATATTCGATCTAAGAAAAACGAATATTCCTTCCACGCCACTGCCTTGCTCGCCGAGCAGCGTCAAGTGTGAACATGTCGCGTAATCCGATTTTTCTTAGATCGAACCTTTACTGTACAGTGGCCGGAATTTCTATAAAGTCACTGTGTTTTGTGCCCGTGCGAAATCAATACGGGCCGGTTTATGTACTCCTTTAAGGCCTGGTTTACGTTGTATTTTTGTCCAGAAGAATTTAAAAGTTGTTGCACACGTCTTGTTGTTGAGCATTTTTCCTTTTCTTAGCTGCAGACCTCATTAATATTGAATGTTGTCTCTTTGACTATTTTTTATTACTACCTTTAAGATGATTTTTTCCGTAATTTTCACGTAAATTGATATAATTATTAATCACAGTATATGACCGATTAGTTTTCTTAGCAATTGCGCGATTAGAGCAGCCCATATCTTTATAAGCATCGATCGATGCTTCTTCTTCACTTGTTAGTACTTTTCCTCTCGGCATTCTCATACACGTGAATCAAATGATAACAAACAGGATTTCTGTGAGTTCTAAAACTACTTTTAGAATACCACACAGAAAAAATTAAAACAAACGTAAATAGTAAACATAGCGGTCTATAGAGTACGCAGTCCCTCTAAGACCAGATACGATGAATCAACAAAAATGGTGATATTTTTAAAATATCTATGAAAAAGAAGATGACTTTATAGAAATTTCGGCAACTGTATTACGTGTGGCCAATTACGATACTGTTCTTTATACAACTTCAACATTTTTATCCTTATTAATTCCTTGAAAGGAAAAGAGTATTTTTGTTTGTCAATGAGTCAATGTGCTTTGGATACTGTGCTTTCGAGCTTCAAGATTGAAACTTTAACTATGAGGACATAACGAAGAGGAGACGCTTCGTTACGTGTGGAAAGTTTCAATAGGCAGTAGAAAATCCCAGTGACATTAGGAGAAATCCTCCAGAGCTGTTCCTGTGTGTTCGAACGGACAGAAGCCATAGTGAACTGCTGTTGTGAAGCAATGCTTCGACCTAGAAGTGTCTGCAGCTCATTTAAAAACAATGGAAAAAATGTGTCCTTCCTACAAAATTGAATAATAAAAATCATTATGAACATAAGAAGATTTCCCTCTTGGATCGTTTTTGAAATAGTATTGTTTTATGATGGCGATCACGGCATCCTTCGATAGGAAGACGAAGTGCCGTTAAAGTGATCTCGATAAAACTGCTATAACTTTGAACAGCGTCATTGATATCGCGTAAAAATTTCCTGTACGCTCTCCAGAGATTCATAAATAAAGGTCGCACAGATTCAAACCGACATCTTTACTAGTTCTATTACAAAAAAATGTCCGAATACCCCCATTCATAAACAACTCAATTCACCAAAGCGTGAAGAACTCGTTGTTGCGTGAACAGCTCATTTTAACCCTTTGCACTCGAATGGCGAGTCTGAGTCTGAGGCGCCACTAAAAATTGCCATTTCATTAGTCAAAACAGTTTTAACATTATTAAGTTTGTCTGTATTCTATAAATTGTAAAAAGCTCAACTTTTATATAAGAAAACAGGTTTAATTTGATGTGCACAATGTAAAAAAGATTGATCGAAATTATTTATATCGATCGTATTATTGTTAATAACAATTGTTGAATGATATCGGCGCTACGGTTCGATCGTTAAATACAAAAAAAAAACAAAAATTAACTAAGCAATTTTGCTAATTTTCAAATAATCGACGTTTCGGTCACTGATTTGGACCATTTTCAAGATTGAATTGAATTGCGTCTGTAAGAAAATAAAATAATTTCTATATAATCACATACAATTTTCAAAAGGTAATAACTATTAAATATTTAAATGTAAGGGGGAAATAAATTTTTCCACAATATTTCACTCACTTGCTTAGGTGTGATTAAATATAATATTATGAGAGTCGTGACACCGTAGCGCCGATATCATTCAACAATTGTTATTAGTAAAAAGAGATTACACAGAAAAAAAATTATCTGAGTTGAAACAAATATCTCGATTTTGGAATTCAAATTGCTTCGAGTGCAAAGGGTTAAGCTTTTCGATCGAGTTCAAATATAGAAGAGTCATATAAAATATAGAAGATCTGGCAACCCTACAAGTGGGTGAAAAATCGTGCGTCGCGTTAGAGAGAACACCCTGTATAGAGAAAAAAGTATGAGACAGATCTGCGGACATTCGTAGGGGGTGAGATGCCCTTTGTAAGGAACCGTATCAATTGACGGAGTTAATTTTTCCTGTTGCAGCCGATGCTTGCTGAAACGAAACGCGGCGGCGCCGGTAGGGCCGAAGAGGGTGAAACCGAGGATGGCGTGGAATATTACAGGCTGAGATCGTTTTCTATAACAGCGAACGGGGTCTACAACCTCGGCGATTCGTTGAAGAGCCGCCGTAGCAGGAGCATCAATAGTGTCACATCCTCCGGCACTAGCTGCAGCAGCACCAGGGAGGCGAGATTGCTCAGGTGAGAATTAATTAACTATCGGCTAACTGTTTACCCGAACTCGTCGTCTCATCTTACCGAGCTCTACATCACTCTGACCTGCTCTGTCCTTCTACTCACTCGATTATTAATTAATCATTTTCGATGCACGCCTCGGCAGTCGGCTCGTTAAAAATTAGGCACGCAACGATGACCGTATCACTCCAACGATCACACTCGGGATTTAAGAAAAATTTTGTCAGAAAACACGGAAATTTTTATCGAGGATCTTCGGTATTATCCTGATGGTCAGTGTGTTCTTTTGTGTGTTTTATACTTTATTATAGGAAATAGTTCAGTGACATTTTAGTGGAAAGTGCAATTCAAGATAAAATGCAGCCAGAATATTAAATTACAGTTTTTCGTTGATATAAAAGCGGGGATCAAAAATAACAGTTATTCTAAAATTTTCTGTGATAAAAATCATTGATAAAAAGTTGAATATTATTGAAATTTAAGGTAATCTGCACAAAATATAAAGAAAAATATTCGAAGTACAAAATTATTAAAAAATATCGATTTTTATAGTTTTTGGTTACAAGTAACAGTTATTAGTAGACTGCGGATTTTGTGCATTTATGACAAAAATGAATGGGCGAAATTTCAAGCGCTAAAAAGAATAAAAAAGAATTGAAAAGAGCATCTATGTGTTATTTTTCATTGTGATTAAAATGATTAAAGCAGGAAAGAAATTTGTGTATGGTACGTGTGCCTGACAATTGACAAAGACAATTTTTATTTTGCATAAAGATCCACAGTCTAGTTATTAGTGTCCAAAAAATTGGATCCTCCTTTTGATTGCTCAAAGCAGTTATCGATGACAGAAGTTTATTTCGATCGCTCATAACAGTTATGAATGAGAGAAAATTATTTTCATTAAGCATTACGATTTTAGTCGATGAAATACTTGTTATTCCATGACTTCTTTTCTGTTTGGTTACAACAGTTAGGGTCCCTGTCGAAAAGTACATATTTTCTTTGGCTTTCTTCTTCGACTTTTTGTTTTGGAAGCACTGTGCTGATAGTTATTGAACCACGTCGTTGAATAAAGAAAAAATTAATACTTGGTGAACTACGGAGAGAATCTAAAACAAGCCAGTAACAAACCTGATTTACCGTTGAAGCGACCGCGTTGGGAGACAAATTAATGACACAACTTTACCGAGTGGCTCCTGAATTGAACACGAAAAGTTTTGCAGTGTCATTGCGATTACTCTGTAATTTAGCTTGTTTCAAAACTTGCGTGGGGAAAAATGTGACGCGCGATTGCACTGCGAAATTTTATTCGATTTATTAACTCAGCGGAGTTATTATACGAATGAGTGGAAACCTGTCGATATACGAAGTCGCTTTTGATGCGCAAAAATAGCTCGGAAGTGTTACGTGGTCAAGTAATACGTCTTCGTGCCCTTGCTCGGATATTTCGAACGAGATTGCCGAGCGAAAAGCAAAAGGGAAAAGCGAGGGTGGTTTGCTACGAAACAAAATCGAGGAAATTAAACCGCGGCTGGCACGGGGTCAAAAGATTTTAATTCTCGCCGGGCGTCGAACTCTGCGCGCGAACGCGGTCTAATTAAATTCCATACCTTGAATGCCGGAATCACGCGAAATCGGCCAGGTTGCCGAAACCTGGCACTTACCGTCCTCCCACGGAGTAATTAGCGGCGTAATTGCCAGCCTACCGATTACAGAGCGTGCTGAGGGCCGTGGGACGAAACGAACGATAACAGCCAACGAGCCCTGTGCTATCACCCATATCAGCAGTCCCGTAGGCGAGTCAGGCTCATCCAGTTCATAAAATGATCCCTATTTCTAATATTTTCAACTTACAATGAAAACGTGATTTTCTCGAGGTGGACTTTTACTTTACTTACACTAGTAAGTATTTAAATTGAAATATCTCCTGAACTACTAACTTTTCGACATACTTTTAGTATGTCAGTTAGTACTTTTTTATGACGAATGTCCAGCTGCATCGATTGATGTATTAAAAAATACCTCATTCCATTTAAAAAAATAAAGGTGACCTTCATATCTCTAAAAAAAATTACATAAAAACAAAAATCTTTTCGGTATCGTATGAGCCCCATTTTGCTATTCAATTTTGTCCTTCAGACATTTGACGTATCTTTAAAAACAACAAAGATATTCAAGGTGGTCAAGTTAGGTGAAATACCCTGTATAATAATAATAATATTTCCGCGCTATTAAACATATTAAAAAAATAGATAAATTTCTGTTTCACTCGAGTTTGTTGGAATTCAGGTAGAAAATTCGTATTTTCGATAAAAATCCGCTATCTCTATATACGATGTAAAATGAAGTTTCACGGATGGTCCGAAATAGCCGGGAGCCGTCACATTGCCATTGTTAGCCCAGGGGTTAAAGAGATTAAAGTGTCCCCGTTTGGCTTTCTTTTTCGCGATTCTCCCCTCGTCTGACTCGCATAATCTTCCGTCGCAGTGCCCATCGTCCTCGAATCCCGAAAGGTTATCCGCTCGTTGGGGGTGGGTGTGCGGATTGCGGCGAAACAAGATGTAATCTCGGCAAGTGCTCTTCTGCGGGGAAAAATTGCGAAAATTATGAAGAACGTTGTTCGCCAGACGGCGACCTAGCGGAATGGCATCGAAGTGTAGACGCTCGGCGAAAGCTGACCTGCTAATCGACCGATCGAAATCGTCCCCCATTATCTACCATTACCGCGAATTATCGGCCAATTTGCTCATTCACCACTCCGACTATACATACAATCTGATTCACGATCAAGATTTCAAACAGATTCTGCTAAACCAGTCGGATATGATTTTATTGAAAATAATATTACGACCTTGAAATATGTTGTCAAGGTCAGCAATCTGAACAACTTTTTTTTTACGGATGTGGGGGAAAATCCAGAGGTGGGCATTATTTGGCGAAACAAATATTTCGAATACTATTTAATTAAGATATACAATTTCGAAAATGAAATATTTCTATTTTAACGATCTGAGCCTCAAAATAAAATATTTCTATTACAACGATTTGATGCACAGAATAAAATATATCTATTTTAACAATCTGGGGGGTGGGGGGGAACACGAAATAAAATATTTTACTTTCTGCATTCTTATAATACTCTGAGAAACCGCATAAACATGCAGTCAACCTTGTTATTTAAATTTTTATTTAAATAAATTTATTTATTGCCCAACAGTCCAACACTGTGTATAACTAAAAGCTAGAAAAAAAGTTATGCAGAACGATGACTTGACAACATAGATTTCAAGGTCATCAAAATCGGTGAAGAGGGCCTAAATAATTGCCAAAATTCTAAATCATTATCAAAAGTCTGACCATTATTGTATCGTGAAGATTTTATTCGGCTTTCGGTAAACATTTTTTTACAAAGTAGTAAAAATAACAAGTACCATAAAAAAGGGAGAAGAACAAATTTTTCCATTATCGTGAGCACGTTAAAATATTTCGATATTTCTACGCTTTCCCAGTCTCGAACCACACTCGTTCAAGCTACGACATTTCGAAGGTAACATTTTCGGATTCTTTTTTTCCGAACACTGAAGTGCATTCGCCCGCACTCGTTTGTTTGTACTTTATGGAAAATATAAAAAGATGACGCGTAACTCGGCCAGAAGACGCGGACGTGAAACGCGTTTCTGGAAGACTACACCGTGCGCCGAGTCAAATTTTTATTATTCGCTAGAAGGAATAATAAAGAACGTGTACACGGGAAAATTGTCGGAATTTTTCGGATGACGTGCTGCATATTCTATGCGCGGAGTGGTTCAATAAAATTTTTGATGCTCTGGAAATCGGAGAAACGGAAAAAATGCGCCAGAAATTTTTAGAACGCGTGCTATTTTCCGACGAGGAAAATCGTTTCGTGCTTGTGACGGCTTCCTTTGTAGAAAATATCTTTTGTTCGACACGTTTCACTTCGAAGTGAAACATTTTACTCGGTTCACCCTGTTCGTAACTCTGCAACGTGACCATCGAAATTAATTACCTTCCACGCCGCGCTGTAACGTCGTTAAATTCGCGTGCAGCATCCTCGAAGGAACTCGATACAAACTTCGATTGTTGGTCGGGCGGAAAGACAATTTTCAGGTGCATCAGTGACTTGAAATCAAACATTCGATATAAGAATCACAATTTTTAAAAATTTAGGGAATCGTGCACTTGTTCGCTAATTTATCTTGTCTTTTCTACTTGTCAAAAATACTAGATGATAAATTCGTGCCCGACTTTCATAGATGTCGCACAAACTGCACCGCGGAGTGTAAAAAAAATTATCTGATCGTAGAAAAGAACGGTGACTATATAATTGATTAATACAGCTGTATTCGCGTTAAAATTTAGCCGTTGAATTTTATTTTCAAATCCGGCACGAGCTTATTCAATCATCTGATAGTAGAACTACACGATCTAAGAAGCAGCACGGACCCATTATGTTGCGAATCAATCAAATCGCGAACAGATGTTCAGGAATAGAAAATCGTTTCGCTCGAAAAACTTGAGATCGACAGGAGTTGGCCACGCTCTCTCTCTCTTCCGATATCGCGAGGTTACGTTGATTAAATTACCAGCGAGCATGAAAGTAACAGCTCTGGAAAAGCGGTGGATGAAATATTCCGTGGAAGAGGGGCATATGTAATCAGCCAGTCCGCTTTAAGCGTGGTTATTCCACTTGCCGCGATATTTCAGACCCAAGGCCATCGAAATTTTCGCCATTTACCAAAACGTTATATGATCGTATAACACGACAAAACTGTGGGATAATTTTCAAAGCAGATGGCAAACATCCGCGCCTCTCGTAAAGTCGAACAGCGAACGATTTTAAAAAATGGAGAGAAAACCGTGCAAGAAACAAAAATCATTTTCTACGCGTTGTCGAACAAACACGAGTCATCCTCTTTATCGCGGTCGGGCTCTCTGCAGGTTTTATCTTCCTGCCGCTTTATCTTTCACTTTTATGAAACTCAAGTAACCTTCGTGAATATAAAATAACGTCTACTGAAGCCCCTGCATGAAATACTGATAATACGAGGACTCTTTTCCACCGGTTCTCTGGCCGGTCTTAATTTACTTTTTTCCACTGTGCTCGCATAGCTGTCGCGTTCTCCGACTAGACACGAATGTGAGCGATAACCTTTATTGCCTCATCAATCACTGTGCCCTTTTCTCGCTGCCATTCAATTTCGTAAATGCGAATTTCAGCTCGCAGAGTCTTTTGACTAATTTATTACGGTGGATATTCGTTCGTCTCGCATTTACGCGTGCATAACTTTCAAGGGAATATAATCTGCGATATTAAACTCGATGTTATTGTAGTCGACGCAGCGGACCGTGCATTTTTGTAATAAATATCTGTTTTAATACCTGTTGTTTGAAAGGAAATCCTTTTAGAAAGGTTTTCATTACTTCGACGCTGTCTCCGTTCTCTCTTCGACCATTAAAAATTATACGTTATACAAATTAAGTTATATTCGCTTTTTATTCTGTACAATTTTTATGTGTGTCGATTTTATTTGTCTCTGGATACAGTTTTGTCTTAATTTTCTTCTTACTTCCACCAACAATTCCTTCACTTTATTGTATCCATAGTTAAATTACTTCAATAAAGGATCATAGTGTTATATTTTCTTTTATAGAATTACATAGTTACGAAATCCTGTTTTATTTATTCGCGCGTTGCTCTAGAAAAAATACGTGACGCGTCCGATCTCTAATAGTAACGTCAGCAGACTCGCGAGTTTCCACGAGCTCGAGGAGACGTATTGCGAGCATTTCGAAGCGGACAGGAAGTTCATTTCAGTTGGCAAAAGACGAAAGCCGTCCACCATTTCCAACAAACATATATACCAGGGTTCTCCACTTGTCTCCACAATTTTCCGCGTGACGTACCCCGATTTCCTTTCGGCTTTGTTTCCCTTCGTGGCTGTTCCATGAAAGATTTACTCTGCTTAACCCTTTTCGCTCATATGCCTTCTCTCACGTCACGGTCGCTAGTCGCAAAGCCCCACAGGGACCGATGGGGATTAACGCAAGGTGAACAATTAATTCATTCACTTTTCACTCATCCGTTTAGTTACTTATTCATCACTTCTGCACTTCATCACTGGCTTCGAACTTCTTTTTCATAATTATATATCATTTATAGCACATAAATATTAGATCGGGGAATAAAGTTTCTTCGTATTCTCCCGATAGTTGGGAGTTACCATGTGTTACGTCCCAAGGTGGACGTGTTAAAGATTTGAAGTTTCATTTGACAGATTTTAAAATTGAAGATCAAACGCAGTTTTGAACCTACCAGCATTCACCGGCTTCGGTTCGGGTAATTGAGGATTTATTAAATTCTATGTGGCTTTGATCGTGGAATTGGAACGTAGAAATCGAAGTTGGGCGAACTCTTCAAAAATGATTTGATATTTTGATTCAACTTTAAATAAACAAAATATATTCTGTGTAACAAATTTCAGATTCATTCAGTTTTTGTGATTTGATTATAAATTGTTAGTATTTACCGATACGCAGTTTTCGCTGTCACAGAGTTGTTCTACACGACCGCTTCACGCTTCGGTATGATGTGTGGTGATTTTGTCGTTGATGTATAACAAAAATATCTTCGACTGACTAACACTTTTTAACTTTAACTTCACTAATTATACTCCAGCAGGATAACACACACTGTACTGAACTTTTAATTGATGTACGATGGCGATCGATAGAATTTTTAACATTGACTGAACTGGTCCTGATGAGGAACCATCCCTTTTATAGATTAGCCAATCCATTGTTCTAGGCTTAATCTTCATAAGGTGGCTACATCATCACCAATTCCTTTTAATCGATTTCTTCTTAATCGCATTCTTCTTAGTCACTTTCTTTTATCATTCCCTTGGCTGCATCATATTAATCTGCGCATCTCATAGATCGAGGAGCAATTCATCGCTCATCGATTCTTCTTAGTCAGTTTCTTCTTAACTGTGTGGATTGAATCTTTTATCATCCTCTTGGCTGGATCATATTACTCTGCGCATCTCATAGATCGAGGAACAATCCATCGCTCATCGATTCTTCTGAAAAATCTTCGCAGTCTTCAACGAAGATTCGCACACAATTTATATTTGAAAATGACTCGATCATTTAATCAAATAAATTTCGCTACACTTTTAATTCGTTCAATGAAGATTGAAGAGAGGCCTGCGAAAATCAAGCTTTTCGCCCAGAAATCACAGAAGTTCTACAGTCACGGGATTATGGTTTTACCTCAAAAATGGCAAAAGGTGGTCGATCAAAACGGCACATATACTTGATTTAATAAACTTCATTTAAAATATGGAATTAGCTTGGTTCATTTCTGCATTGAAATACGACGAAACTTTTTCTTCAAACCAACATATCATAAAATAAATTTCTTTTCCGAGGGCGTTGTATTTCTACTCAGTAGATTTTCTAACAAACTCGGCAATGAACTCGACGCGATTTTCATTTTATTTTATTATAGTGTTTCCAGGAAAAATGATTATGTTAGTTACTGCACAACAATCGTATTACCTACTTCCATATCATGTTTATCGTGCAATACATTTTTTTTCAAGAGGGCATTGTATTATTCTGTCCTCCAACCTATGCTATTTTTATCAGGGCTCGAGGCATAAATAACTTCCCTCGCAAACGCGGAACAATACGTAAACAGTAATCGAACAACAAGAAGTTACGCAAGAAATTAACATTTTCATCAACCCACACATTTCGTATTCATACATCTACATCTAAATTGACAAAAAAGCTACTGCTATACAACATGATTCCACCAGATCCGAAATGGCCGTCAGGTAATTAGTTTTTCTATGCGCGGCACACTCGTCATCCTCAACAGCGCGGGAGTTATTACCATTTTATTCGAATTCGTCACGACCCCTATGCATACATAATCAAGCATTATAGCATTACAAAAACAGATACGTCTGTCGCGGACATTTAATCCTAAAGTGTACAATGAAAGCTAAAGGTGCAATCACTCGGTCGTTTCATTTAAAATCAGTTTATGGTTGTTCGTTAAAACATATCCCGAGATCCAAGCGAACAAGAAACTGGCAAATGTGAAGCGAAAAAGTAAAAGCCTCGAACCTTCGCATTTTATTGTTCATGTCGCAGTTGTAAAGAGGGATTTCAGAGATTCTCTTAATATATTTCTCATGAAAGATTTCAGGCTTTCACGATTCGCAACATCATACAGTTCTCGCCGTCGAGACTTTCGAGTGTAAGCCGTGTCCCACTGCAATTAAGCTCCCAACGTTTCGCAAGCATTGCACTCGCTTCATCAGTAAACAGCGGGTCTTTATGCAGAATAAAAGTTTCCCACCTGAATTGCGACAAACTGGAGTGAGATAGAAATTTATTTTTAATATAACACATTACTTATCTACCGGCAACTATTTCATCATGTTCGAAAGTCTACGATCCATACGGTAATTCCAACTGTGCACCAACAAGTCGAATTACGATGCGAATTACTCGCTAATTGAAAGGATACTTTTAATTGGTTTCATGAACAATGGGTTCGCTGGCAATGGTGTGGCTGCGAGAAGTATAATACAGGGTGAACTAGATTCGAGTTTCTTGAATAAACGAGACCTTCAGTCCACAATTACGTTTTATACCGAAAATTTAAAAAAAAGTGAAATGCAAGACAGATTCATAGACATATAGAGATAGACTGCGCCGTCTTATGGGCGAGTTGAAGCCCACAATGGCGGCGCGCGGTACAAAGAGTGAGAGAGAGAGCATTAGCCGGGGTCCATAGCGCTCTCTTTCTATATGATGTGTCGACACATCAATTAGAAAGAGAGCGCTATGGACCCCGGCTAATGCTCTCTTTCTCTCGCACGCCGCCATTGTGGGCTTCAGCGCTTCGTTCAGGCCGCGCAGTCTATCTCTATATGTCTATGGACAGATTAGTCCCCACTCCCAGCGAACAATTTTAAGGAACCTGCGTCAGAATCCTTGAAATCCACGCAAAGATTCGCAGTTTGCCGTTAATGGGTAGAAGCACAAAGCAGGGTTCTAGATTCGAGTTCTTTGACCTCGGTCCTCGCATCATTCAATTTTTCGCCAGCGGGTAAGCAACGGTGCGAAGGGGCTCTCGAGAATGACAAAGAAATACGTGCGCAGCTCTAGCACGAACTCTCTCTCTCTCTCTCTCTCTCTCGGACTCTTTTTTTCTTTTCCGAGGGAACCGGTCGATATCTGTGTCTGCGAGATCTCGTGGTGGAAGCACTGACAGAGATTTCCAACGGGCCTTTTTTTCTATTTCAGCTTGGCGTCGCAGCTTTCTGGCATGGAGGCCGAAGACGACACGAGCAACGAACGAGTGGCCACTTACAAAGTCGGCATGCTAGGTGCGTCGGGGGTTGGCAAGACCGCCCTCACCGCTCAATTCACCACCAGCGATTACATTTGCGCTTATGACACTTCCCTCGGTGAGTCGGAACACATTTATTTCTCCTTTCGATTCGCGAGCGACGTCTTTCAACCATTCCTTTAACCCTTCTATAGCCAACCGGGTACCCATTTAGTGGATTTCTTTCAACAGCTTGTTAATGTTCCTGCGGACATATTACAGTAATTCTTCAATCGGTGTCCAACAGCCGTGTTCTGCACGGACGGCGGTGGTGTAGTAGACACTATTTTTTTTATGACTGCGTCTACCGCGTCGACTGCGCCGAGACTTCAATCGAAAAGCCGAACATAGAGAAGGACAGAATGAAATACGGATCGCGTGGCCGAAGACGAAATCTGTGTCAAAATCAAAGAACTTTCGATAGAAATGAGATAGAGCGGTGAAATTTTTTTTAAATGAAAGCTGAAACTTTAAGAATATGGGATAATTATGGAGATTTTGGTACGAACGGTTTTTAACCTTGAAAGAATTCGTTATACTTGCACAATTTCAAGACAATTGTGGTTTTTCCGATACCACGCGCGGGAAAAATTTTTTTTTAGCATGCGACACATCATTTCCCGTAGATTTGTTCACGCTGATTTTAAGTAAACGTTCAAATACTTCATTATGATTATTTTTAATGTGTTTGATATATGAGAATGCAATATTCCTTCAAACTAGTGGATTAACTAAATCATTTCAACGAAAAAATGATTTCATAAGTTGTTGTGCACAAAAATCGATTTCTTGCAAAATCCTGAGGTCGTAGACAAATTTTGAAACCAGATTTGAAATCAGCGTGAAAAAATCTACGGGATATGATGTGTCGCATGTTTAAAAAGAATTGTTTCCGCGCATGGTATTGGAGAAACCACCATTTTCTTGAAATTGTGCAAGTTTAATGAATTCTTTCAAGGTTAAAAACCTTCGTACCACAATCTTCATAATTATCCCATATTCTGCAAAGTTCTTTGATTTTAACACAGATTTCGTCGGTTTGGCCCATAGTGCGCCGTCGTCGGCACAGTTTAAAGTTTAAAGGCCCGCGAGTTCTCACAATGTAATGGTAATGATAGAATTGTTTATTTTCAATTATTTTTTTATAGGACTTTCACCGACTTATTTCTGGAATTTTTCTTATTAAAATGACACCAAACACAATATAATTTCAACTGTATTTAATGGTTTAATTGACGATGAAATTTTCGAACGCAACGAAGAACAGCGTATGGGGAAGAAAGAGACGCGGACAGTCGCTATCGCTGGCACAGTTGAAAGGCTGGCGTTATCGCTGTCCTTCCTTGCGCCCGA